>NC_069505.1:532591214-532596214 GCF_027579735.1 Bombina bombina
TATATAATAAAAGTCCAAGTATGTTTGTCAGATGCAGTCATGCACAGTAGAGACTGCAGACAAGCATACCTGGCCTTGAGCAGCAGAGGAGTACGCACTGCGAAAGCTGCCTGGTAGGGGCATGGCCGCATGTGCCGTAATGGGGGCGTGGTTGGACGCGACGTGATGGGGTGTGGCCGTGCATGCTGTGATGGGGGGTGCCCAGCGGGCATGGCGAGGGGGCATGGCCAGGTGGGAGCATGCACTAAGGGGCATGGCCAATGGGAGCAACCGTGTTGAAGGGGGAGAGAGATAGACCAAAAGAGAGTGGGGAGAGACCAAAAGAGAGGAGGGAAAGAGCAAAAGAGAGGAGGGAAAGAGCAAAAGAGAGGGGGAAAGAGAGAAAGCAAGCAAAAGAGGGGGGAAAGACAGAGAGAGCAAAAGAGAGGGGAGAGGGCGCAAAAAAGAGGGGGGAGAGAGCAAAAGATAGGGAGAGATAGAGCAAAAGAGGGGGGAGAGAGAGCAAAAGATAGGGGGAGATAGAGCAAAAGAGGGTGGAGAGAGAGCAAAAGAGGGGGAGAGGGCCAAAGAGGGGGGAAAGAACAGAAGAGGGGGGAGAGAGAGAGAGAGAGAGAGAGAGAGAGAGAGAAGGGGGGGAGAGAGCAAAATAGGGGGGAGAGAGTAAAAGAGGGGGGAGAGTGAGCAAAGAGGGGGGAGAGGGGAGAGAGAGAGCAAAAGAGGGGGAGAGAGAGCAAAAGAGGGGCAGAGAGGGAGCTCAAAAGAGAGGGGGGAGAGAGCGCAAAAGAGATGGGAGAGAGAGAGAGGGAGCAAGGGTTGGAACCACGGTACTTAAAAAAAAAATTGGCCCGTGTACACGGGCTTTAGGACTAGTTTTTAATAATTTGTTTGCTATTTTGTGTATTTTTTTTCTTTTTGGGGTGTTTTTTTTTTTAGAATGGCCATTTTTTATTTTTAATGGGCAGTAAAAGAGCTGAATGCCCTTTTAAGGGCAATGCCCATACAAATGCCCTTTTCAGGGCAATGGGTAGATTAGGTTTAAAGGGACACTGAACCCAAATTTTTTTCTTTCATGATTCAGAGAAAGCATGCAATTTTAAGCAACTTTCTAATTTACTCCTATTATTAATTTTTCTTTGTTGTCTTGCTATCTTTATTTGAAAAAGAAGGCATCTAAGCTTTTTTTGTTCTGAACTCTGGACAGAACTTTTTTTATTGGTGGATGCATTTATCCACCAATCAGCAAGGACAACCCAGGTTGTTCACCAAAAATGGGCCGGCATCTAAACTTACATTCTTGCATTTCAAATAAAGATACCAAGAGAATAAAGAAAAATTGATAATAGGAGTAAATTAGAAAGTTGCTTAAAATGTCATGCTCTATCTGAATCACAAAAGAAAAAAAAAGTTCAGTGTCGCTTTAACTACTTTATTTTTATTTTGGGGGTTTGGGGGGTGGGGGTTTGTATATTGTTAGGGGGGGGGTTGTTTTTCTTTTTTAGAAAAAGAGCTGATTTCTTTAGGGCAATGCCCTACAAAAAGTCCCTTTTAAGGGCCTTTGGTAGTTTATTATAGATTAGGGTTTTTTATATTTTGGGGTGTTTTTTAAATGGGGTATTAGAATGGGATTAATATTATTGTTTTGGATTATTTTGTTTTGTTATTTTTTGTAATCTTAGAGTTTTTTATTTTTTGTAATGGTAGGTTTTTAATTTTTGTAATGTTAGTTATTTTTTGTAATGTTAGGTTTTAGTGTAAGGCAGCTTAGGTTTTACTTTTATTTCACAGGTAAGTTTGTATTTATTTTAACTAGGTATTTAGTAAATAGTTAATAACTATTTACTAACTAGTCTACCTAGTTAAAATAATTACAAACTTACCTGTGAAATATAAACCTAAGCTAGCTACAATATAACTATTAGTTATATTGTAGCTAGCTTAGGTTTAATTTTTATTTCACAGGTAAGTTTGTATTTAGTTTTGAATAAGTATTATTTAGCTAATAATTTTAACTTTAATTTAGCTCTATTTTAATTATGTTAAAGTTAGGGGTTAGGGGTAGGTTTAAGGTTAGGTTTAGGGATTAATATAGTTTAATTTAGGTTGTTGCGATGTGGGGGGAGGTGCGGTTTAGGGAATAATAGGTTTAGTTACTGTCGTCGATGTCGGGGAACGGCGGTTTAGGGGTTAATACTTTATTTAGTGATTTTGTTAGTGTTGGTGATGTTTGGGAACGGCGGTTTAGGTGTTAATAGGTTTAGGTAGTGTTGGCGATGTGGGTGGTGTGGTTTGGGGTTAATAGGTTTAGTGTCGGCGATGTCGGGGAACGGCACTTTAGGGGTTAAAAACTTTATTTAGTGATTTAGTTAGTGTCGGTGATGTGGGGGGCTGCTGTTTAGGGGTTAATAGGTTTAGGTAGTGTTGGCGATGTAGGGGTACGGCTCTTTAGGGGTTAATAGCTTTATTTAGTGGCGGCGTGAGTGGCAGCAGCAGTTTCAGATAATTTTATTTCGGCAATCGCCGGCACATTAGTTATGTAAAATAAAATAGTTTTTTTGGATCCATTCTTTATTATTAGAATAATGCAAAGACACAAGAGGAACAGAGCGCAAGCCACTCTAAGGGTAAAACCGTTTTATTTGGAAGTGCTAAATGCGCACATAAAAACACACTTACAATGCGTAAATTCACAATAAGCGATAAAATGTCACCACGTAAGGTATCCTCCACGGTCAGGTGAGAGTGTGTTCTACGTCTCCCAATCCTTGTGCATGTCTGCAGCGCTTCCGGAACGCCACACCTTTAAAAATATTTACGAATCTATATCATACAAGATCAAATACAAGTTTTCATGTAAATCTACGTTTGTAGTGTACCTCCTAACATGTGACTGTAATTGTTTATATGTATGGCGCACTAAAAGACTAATAAAAAATAGATTTAGTGAACACCATTGTAATATAAAAAATAAAGTGGACAATCATAGTGTCCCAGTTCATTTCAAACATCACCATGATGCTAACCCTATGGGGCTTAGAATTATGGTTGTGGATTGGATTCCACCAAACAGTTCTAAAAATAGGCTTAGGAGTTTGCGACAACGTGAAACATACTGGATTCATGAAACTCCAAACTCTCAACACCATCAACCAGAAAGGTCTAAACATTGATCTAGACCTTCAGGCTTTCATGTAGAATTTTTCTTAGATTACATTTCATTTGAGCCTTTTGCTCTTTTATTCTCATTTTTATTTTTAGGATAGCACAAACCCTTCCTATATCAACTATTTATTATTATTTTGTCCTTGTATTTTATAACCAATAGATTTATCCAACTGAGATTGAGGGGCCAATGTTTTGGTCTTTTTTTCTCCATTTTGTCCTCCTTCTGTTTATGCTTATTCTTATTACTATATAGATGGTCCTAATATGAATTATCCATTCATGAATTCCCTACAAGTATGTGTCCAATTATATGGTTCATTGTTGCTTTTTTAGGCTTATGAAATGTTCAACATTCTGTGACATGATCCGTTAGGTACAAAATTAGTCATAGCATGTTGTTGAATATTTATATCCGGATGATTAACCCATGATCGATAACTATGGTGACAATTTTTGTTTATATATACTGAAGCATTGGAACGTGAACATTGGCAATATGTAGGCCAATCAGATGTGGCCACGTATTAGAGGTGTATCAAGTCCGCTGTCTTCAAAAGAAACACAGGATCCAACACAGAATTATCTCCTGAGAAAGTCGGGTCGTAATCCGATGAAATGCATAGAGAAGTTCAGCCCCCTCACCACGCTACCTCCAGTGACATTGGGTTCGGTTTTCGAGCATCCCCATACTGTGCTGTTCTCCTGAGGCGTTCTAGAATCCCTGCAGATGTGCGCAAGGATTGGGAGACGTAGAACACACTCTCACCTGCCCATGGAGGATACCTTACGTGGTGACATTTTATCACTTATTGTGAATTTACACATTGTATGTGTGTTTTTATGTGAGCATTTAGCACTTCCAAATAAAACGGTTTTACCCTTAGAAAGGCTTGCACTCTGTTCCTCTTGTGTCTTTACAGTTTCAATTGGGAGCAGGAGCACAGTCCTCGCATCCGTTTTAGAGCAGCATCCACTCTCCTGTATACATCTGGGAAGTATTTACCAATATATATATATATATATATATATATATATACTGTATATATATTTGGCCTGGATTTATTTCTGAAAAAAATATTTTACACTATGACATGTATTTATTATTTAACGGTATTATCTGTACCATATAAATGTGATCGATAACGGTTTATATTTGCTAATATCTCTATTTTAGCGATATTAATCTCATATACTATTTTATCAAGGGTAGAGAAGTGCAGCTTAATTACTTGTGTGTATTAGAATAATGCATATGAAATAAGAGTGGATCCGAAAAAATTAACAAATCCGAAAAAACGGACAAATCCGAAAAAACAAACGGATCCGAAACCGATTTAACATAACGTAACTAGTTTTCCGAAACATATTTTTTTTTTTTAAACTTAACTAAACTAATTTGCTGAACCGAAATTATTTTTTAACTAATTGAAAACTAAATGAAACAAACCGAATTTTTCAGCGGCACACATGTCTAGTTATCACCTCTACATCACTTCTGTTATTTTCTTCACACAAGCATTCATGCTTAAATATCACATAGGTTTTACATTCATGTGCCATTTACTGCACAATCAGAGCAACTTTATTTACAACAGCAAGCGAAGCATAACATTTTTTTTTTTTTATTATTATTATTATGTTGTTATTGGTCTAGAAATTGTGTTTTCTCTAAAAAAAATAGTCTATTAGCAGAACATAACACTCTAAAATTATTTTCCCGTAAAGGGTGAATCTATTTTGCTGAGTTTCTGTTATAAACTGATATAGTCTTTCACTTTTCACTAGGTTTATATATGTTCTACTTTACAGGTAAACAAATAAAAAACGCATCAGATGTT
>NC_069505.1:532598714-532711214 GCF_027579735.1 Bombina bombina
TGAAAGCAGCACACAGATTTATACACCCTGGCATACCAGATGTACAGAGCTTCAGGTTACATAGGGCATTGGTTAAGCAGTAAAGCAAACATAAAAACAATACATCAAAACTCTAACAATTGTCTATTAATAGGTAAAACCGATTAGCATATCATGTTAATTAACTGGGGAAGAAAGTTTACTCAGACAATCTGATGTTGGGCAGTCTAGTTAACATAATCACAAAGGAACACAATCAGTATACCCAGACAGACTCCTGACACACAATCAGATCTGAAACGTAAATAAAATACATCTTATTACAGAATATAAGAACAGCTCTTATTAACTATAAAGTCCTTTATGCCCACTTGGTTTATAGAGTCACAATTGATCCCACAAGGGGCCCTCACACCCTGTACCCATCCTGTATTTATGGATACAGGGTGACATGGACATAAGACAGAGTTATGAAAGTACATGGGGTGTCCAGCATATAAAATTCCACATTTCCATGCAGTCTCTGGGTATTCTTAAGCCCATGTACCTCCAGCCCAAAGAATGTTCCATGAAAGGCCCTCATATCTTAATTACTCACATCACATATCTCCCCCTTCAGAAGCAGACTAACACAGGAGGAGACCCCAGACGGTTGACTTCGAAGTTAGTCAGTAGATCAATTTCCCCAAAGCCTGTATCCACACAGTACCCCGAACAAATTGTCCCAAACAGAGCATCACTCACCCGGCCGACCTCTGCCTCTCTCATAGAACATACCCGCTGCTGGGGAGAAGTGCCAACTGTCCCTTCTCCCTGGAGTCCTTTCAGTCACTGGAGAGAAGACAGGGTAGCTGGGTTCACTCCAACATGCTGTTGCGGATCTGGGCCATATGCCCAGCATCCCTGGAGAATACAGGTGGAGACTGTAGTTCCATCCACTTGTACTGGATAGGAATCTGCCATTGCGTGCAGAGAGAGTCCAACATCTCTCGGTCCCAATGTCAGCTCCTCCGCTGGGATTACTGCATGCTCCTCCAGTCCCTCTGCCAGCGTGAGGCTGTTATTCCTGTTTTCTGGGGTGCCGGTTAGGGGTGGGCAGAGGCCAACAACACTCTGCCCTGTTGCCTGCTCTTCTGTTGGGTAATCCGCATCTGACACATCAGAGGAAAAGTCAATTAGATCCAAAATCTCTGGGTCCAGCTGGTGAGATAACAGGGGGTTGGGGTCTGGGCTGACTTCCCCGTATCCCTGCACTCCACGTGTGGAGACCACTGTATCATCCACACCACCTGGACCAACATCCGTGGATATGAAGTTCACTAGATTCGCTGCCTCTGAAGTAAGTAAAGGACCACTTTCTAGCAGTTCTAGGTAATCCACCTCAAGGTACCACTCCTTATAGATAAGCCATGTCAGGTCAGGCCCTAAGGCAAGTGCTTCCGATGACTGTAACAGCTCCTGCCTCTTGCTTTCAATGTCCCAGAATCGATATTGCTCGGGACTACCAAAGTCAAATTTCTCCTCAAATGCTTCCCATATTAAGCCGGGGCCACCAAAGTCATCACCTTCCGGGGAATAGTGCGTTTCTGCCCTCGACTGCCACTTGTCTGCAAACCAATATAACGCTCTGTGTCGATCCTCGAGCTCAACCTCTCTTTGCACCAGACACTTCAGTTCGGCTATCCCCTCACCTGTATGTTGTCCTCTTAGTAAGCAGAGCCGCAAGTTCACCTGGTCTCCGAAGCGCTGTTCTGGGGAGGGCAGGACTTTGCCTCTGCAGCCATACCAATTCTCCATTGCATCTTCCCACATCTCTAGCTGAATCAGGGCTCTCCATTTCAGGCACATCTCCTCTGAAACTGGCCCTCCTAAAACCGCAAGGGCGATTTTGACTTGTCACTCAAAGTCCCATATCGGAACTTCCCATTTAGAGGTATCTGATCCCAGCATCTCAGCTGTCCGAATATTCCAATGCCTGGTGATCTGCTTCACCACCTCAGCTTTCATTACCCGGACTGCTGCTTCAGATGGATTGGCTCCGTGGATTGACAACCTTCTCAGCACTCTGCTGTGGAATTTTTCCTCTGCATCATCTATAATCGTCTGGCTGCGATCCTTCACTGGCTGCCATTGGTGCATCTTTGTAGTGCTGCTTAGGGACTGATAGCTAGGCAGCACATCCCTCCATCCCAGCTTGTCCTGTGCAGAAACAGGTTTATCAAGGTGGGTCAGCACTTGCTGCATTTGCCATAGGAGCTCTGTTTCCGTAGCTGCGGGTGACAGTGCCGCTCCTCCTCTGTCAGCAGGACAAGAGATCAATCCCAGCGCTTGCCACCAGATGTGACGGACCGCCTGGTACCCCAAAATGTGTACCTCCGTCAGAACACTTCCTTTGTCCTGGACATCCCTTTATCCAGAGCAATAGCTCCTGGTATCTCCCTTTGATCGCAGTCTAAAGTTATGTAGGGGAACAGAACTGAGACAATACTCAGTTTTCTGAACACAAGAATGAACACTTTATTTGAAAGCAGCACACAGATTTATACACCCTGGCATTCCAGATTTACAGAGCTTCAGGTTACATAGGGCATTGGTTAAACAGTAAAGCAAACATAAAAACAATACATCAAACCTCTAACAATTGTCTATTCATAGGTAAAACCGATTAGCATATCAAGTTAATTAACTGGGGAAGAAACTTTACTCAGACAATCTTATTTTGGGCAGTCTAGTAAACATAATCACAATGGAACACCATCAGTATACCCAGATAGACACCTGAGACACAATCAGATCTGAAACGTAAATAAAATACATCTTATTACACCTGTACCCATCCTGTATTTATGGATACAGGGTGACATGGACATAAGACAGATTTATGAAAGTACATGGGGTGTCCAGCATATAAATTTCCACATTTCCATGCAGTCTCTGGGTATCCTTAAGCCCATGTACCTCCAGCCCAAAGAATGTTCCATAACAGGCCCTCAGATCTTGGTGACTCACGTCACACCCCCACATCGCAATAAACCTGTTTACCCTATTAACCCCTAAACTGCAAAACTCCCACATTGCAATAAACCTAATTAACTTATTAACCCCTTAAACTGCCAAAACCCACAATGCAAATAACTATTTAAATAACTAAGCACCCTAACCTAACACCCCCTAACCTAACAACCCCTTAAATTAACCCAAATTACCTAAACTAATCAATTCTAAAGTTACAAAAAATAAAAAAAAATAAGTTTACAAAAATAAAAAAGGCTAACATTAAAGAAAATAAAAAAAAATCAAATTACACAATTTTACAAAATTAAACCTAATCCCTATGAAAATAAAAAAGTCCCCCCAAAATAAAAACACCTCCTACTCTAAGAATAAACTACCAGTAGCCTTTAAAAGGGCTTTTTGCAGTGCATTGCCCCAAGATAATCAGCTCTTTTACAAAAAATACACAAAGTCCCCCCTAACAGTAATGACCCCCCCACCCACCAAACTCCCCCAAAATAAAAGAACCTAACACTAAAAAACCTAAACTACACATTGCCCTGAAAAGGGCATTTGTTTGGGCATTGCCCTTAAAAGGGCATTTAGCTCTTTTACTGCCCATCCCTAATCTAAATAAAACAACCCCCCAAAAGAAAAACCTTAAAAAAAAGTCTAACCCCCAGGTTGCTACTCACCGTTCCTGAAGTCCGGCAGAGAAGGTCCTGTTCCAGGCGGTGAGGTCTTCTTCCAAGCGGCAACCTCTTCTTTCTTCTTCCAGGAACAATCTGTGCGGAGTGGATTTGAAGACTGAAGACCGATGACCGTGGAGCTGAAGACCGACGACTCTGGAACTGAAGACCGGTGACCGCAGAGCCATGGATCGTGGATGATCCTCTTCATACGATCTTTGCCGCACACTTGATAGAGAATTCAAAGTACGTGATTAAAAATTGCGTCCCTTGAATTACTATTGGCTGATTTGATTCTTGAAATTCAAATCAGCCAAGAGGATGAAAGCTACTGAAATCCTATTGGCTGTTCACATCAGCCAATAGTATGAGAGCTACTGAAATTCTATTGACTATTCAAATCAGCCAATAGAATTTTAGTAGCTCTCATCCTATTGGCTGATTTGAGCAGCCAATAAGATTTGAGTTGTTTTCATCCTATTGGCTGATTTGAATTTGAAGAATCAAATCAGCCAATAGGAATTCAAGGGACACTATTTTAATTGCGTACCTTGAATTCTCTATCCAGTCTGCAGCGAAGATCGTATGAATAGGATCATCCACGCTCCATGGCTCTGCGGTCGCCAGGTCTTCAGTTCCAGGGTCGCCGGTCTTCAGCTCCACGGCCATCGGTCTTTAGCTCCGCTCAGTGCAGAATGTTGCTGAAAGAAGAGGTCGCCGATTGGAAGAAGACTTCCCCGCCTGGAACAGGACCTTCTCTGCCGGACTTCAGGAATGGTGAGTAGCAACCTGGGGGTTAGACTTAGGTTTTTTAAGGTTTTTTTTGGGGCGGGTTGTTTTATTTAGATTAGGGATGGGCAGTAAAAGAGCTACATGCCCTTTTAAGGGAAGTGCCCAAACAAATGCCCTTTTAAGGGCAATGGTTAATTTAGGTTTTTTTTTAGTGTAAGGTTTTTTATTTTGAGGGGTTTGGTGGGTGGGGGGTTTACTGTTAGGGGGACTTTGTGGATTTTTTGTAAAAGAGCTGATTATCTTGGGGCAATGCCCTGCAAAAAGCCATTTTAAGGGCTACTGGTAGTTTATTCTTAGAGTAGGGGATGTTTATATTTTGGGGAGCTTTTTTATTTTCATAGGGATTAGGTATAATTTTGTAGCATTTGGTAATTTGATTTTTTGTTTTCTGTAATGTTAGCCTTTTTTTGTAAACTTGTTTTTTTTTTTTTGTTTTCTTTAGAATTTATTAATTCAGGTAATTTGGGTTAATTTAAAGGGCTATTAGGTTACGATGTTTAGTTATTTAAAGTTTTCTGCATTGTGGGTTTTTGAGGTTTAAAGGATTAATAAGTTAGTTAGGTTTATTGCGATGTGGGGATTTTGCGGTTATATGGTTAATAGGGTAAATAGGTTTATTGCGATGTAGGGGTTAATATGATAATTAGGTTTATTGCAATGTGGGGGTTTTGTGGTTTAGAGGTTAATAGGGTAATTAGGTGTATTCCGATGTGGGTGGTTGAAAGTTAAGTGATTAGGGGTTAATTACTTTATTATTTAGCGATGTGGGGGGTTGCAGTGTATGTGTTAATACTTAGGCCTAGATTTAGAGTTTGGTGGTAGCCGTCAAAACCAGCGTTAGAGGCTCCTAACGCTGGTTTTAGGCTACCGCCGGTATTTGGAGTCAGTCAGGAGCCTCTAATTTGGAGTCAGTCAGGAGCCTCTAACGCTGGTTTTGACGGCTACCGCCCAACTCTAAATCTAGGCCCAAGAGAACAAAGCAAATTAGATAATAGAAGTCAATTGGAAAGTTGTTTAAAATTACATACGGCTAGATTTAGAGATGGGCGGTAGCCGTCAAAACCAGCGTTAGAGGCTCCTAACGCTGGTTTTTACCACCCTCTGGTATTTGGAGCCAGTCATTAAAGGGTCTAACGCTCATGTTCCAGCTGCAACTTTTCCATACCGCAGATCCCCTTACATCAATTGCATATCCTATCTTTTCAATGGAATCTTTCTAACTCCGGTATTTAGAGTCGTGTCTGAAGTGAGCGTTAGAAATCTAACGACAAAACTCCAGCCGCAGAAAAAAGTCAGTAGTTAAGAGCTTTCTGGGCTAACGCCGGTTTATAAAGCTCTTAACTACTTTAACTCCTAATCTTCTGCTCCTTACACTACAGCCAACTACGTTATCCCTATGTACCCCTAATCTGCTGCCCCTAACACCGCCGACCCCTGATCGGAACAGCCAATAGAATGAGAGCTCAATCTGATTGGCTGATTGAATCAGCCAATCGGATTGAACTTGATTCTGATTGGCTGATTCCATCAGCCAATCAGAATTTTCCTACCTTAATTCCGATTGGCTGATAGAATCCTATCAGCCAATCTGAATTCGAGGGATGCCATCTTGGATGACGTCCCTTAAAGGAACCGTCATTCGTCGGGAAGTCGTCGGTGAAGATGGATGTTCCGCGTCGGCGGGATGAACATGGATCAGGAAGAAAGAAGATTGAAGATGCCGCTTGATAGAAGACTTCAGCTGGATCATGGACCTCTTCAGCTCCCTCTTGGATGAAGACTTCAGCCGGATCATGGACCTCTTCAGCTCCCGCTTGGATGAAGACTTCAGCCGGATCATGGACATCTTCAGCCCCCCGCTTGGGCTTGGATCAAGACATCGGAGGAGCTCTTCTGGATCGATCGGTGAACCTGGTATGGTGAAGATAAGGTAGGAAGATCTTCAGGGGCTTAGTGTTAGGTTTGTTTAAGGGGGGTTTGGGTTAGATTAGGGGTATGTGGGTGGTGGGTTGTAATGTTGGGGGGGGGTATTGTATGTGTTTTTTTTACAGGCAAAAGAGCTGAATTCTTTGGGGCATGCCCCGCAAAGGGCCCTGTTCAGGGCTGGTAAGGTAAAAGAGCTTTGAACTTTTGTAATTTAGAATAGGGTAGGGCATTTTTTTAATTTTGGGGGTCTTTGTTATTTTATTAGGGGGCTTAGAGTAGGTGTAATAAGTTTAAAATTGTTGTAATATTTTTCTGATGTTTGTAAATATTTTTTTATTTTTTGTAACTTAGTTCTTTTTTATTTTTTGTACTTTAGTTAGTTTATTTCATTGTATTTATTTGTAGATATTGTATTTAATTAATGTATTGATAGTGTAGTGTTAGGTTTAATTGTAGGTAATTGTAGGTATTTTATTTAATTAATTTATTGATAGTGTAGTGTTAGGTTTAATTGTAACTTAGGTTAGGATTTATTTTACAGGTAATTTTGTAATTATTTTAACTATTTTAGCTATTAAATAGTTCTTAACTATTTAATAGCTATTGTACCTGGTTAAAATAAATACAAAGTTACCTGTAAAATAAATATAAATCCTAAAATAGCTATAATATAATTATAATTTATATTGTAGCTATATTAGGATTTATTTTACAGGTAAGTATTTAGCTTTAAATAGTAATAATTTATTTAATAAGAGTTAATTTATTTCATTAGATTTAAATTATATTTAACTTAAGGGGGTGTTAGTGTTAGGGTTAGACTTAGCTTTAGGGGTTAAAAAAATTTATTAGAGTAGCGGTGAGGTTCGGTCGGCAGATTAGGGGTTAATACTTGAAGTTAGGTGTCGGTGATGTTAGGGAGGGCAGATTAGGGGTTAATACTATTTATTATAGGGTTAGTGAGGCGGATTAGGGGTTAATAACTTTATTATAATAGTGGTGCGGTCCGCTCGGCAGATTAGGGGTTAATAAGTGTAGGCAGGTGGAGGCGACGTTGTGGGGGGCAGATTAGGGGTTAATAAATATAATATAGGGGTCGGCGGTGTTAGGGACAGCAGATTAGGGGTACATAGGGATAATGTAAGTAGCGGCGGTTTTCAGAGCAGCAGATTAGGGGTTAATAATAATATGCAGGGGTCAGCGATAGCGGGGGCGGCAGAATAGGGGTTAATAAGTGTAAGGTTAGGGGTTTAGACTCTGGGTACATGTTAGAGTGTTAGGTGCAGACGTAGGAAGTGTTTCCCCATAGCAAACAATGGGGCTGCGTTAGGAGCTGAACGCAGCTTTTTTGCAGGTGTTTTTTTTCAGCTCAAACAGCCCCATTGTTTTCTATGGGGGAATCGTGCACGAGCACGTTTTTGAAGCTGGCCGCGTCCGTAAGCACCGCTGGTATCGAGAGTTGAAGTTGCGTTAAATATGCTATACGCTCCTTTTTTGGAGCCTAACGCAGCCATTCTGTGAACTCTCAATACCAGCGGTATTTAAAAGGTGCGGCCAGAAAAAAGCAGGCGTAGCTAACGCACCCTTTTGGCCGCAGAACTCTAAATCTAGGCGTTAGTGTATTAGGTTGTTTTTTTTTTTCTTATATTTCGTGCAGGTGTTTTTTTTTTTTTTTTTAAACTTGATGTGGATTTTTTTTAACAAAAAAGATACTTGATGCGGTTGGTTAGGTTTTTTTTTTTTTTTTAATAGTTGATGCGGGCAGTTAGTTTTTGCTTTTGTAATGCTCCGTTTGCCTTCATTGCATTCCGGTGGATTCCGAAAATGGCAGGGAGGTGAAAGAATCCACCTTTTGTCCTCCTGCTGCCAACATTCAATTGAGGATGCGTACGCAACTGCCGACGGCGATGGACATTTCAAACGCAATTATAGTATAGATATTTTAGTAATACGCCCCTTTAACACTAAAATGTACACATCTCACTATTCATGCATTATGTGCGGGATCTCCTTAAAGGAACAGTAAAGTCCAAATGAAACTTTTATGATTCAGATTGACCATGCAATTTTAAACATCTTTCCATTTAATTCTATTATCAAATTTGTTTTGTACTCTTGGTATCCTTTGTTGAAGAGCAATTCTAGGTAGCATGATAGGAACTTAGCAACATGCACTTGTCTATAGAAGTCTATGTCAGTAGTGTTTCTAACTATGTATAACATTGCTGTAAACAATGTTGCAAACACTGCTGCCAGATGGCTAAAGACACATGCATACTCCTGAGCTCACTAAGAATTACTCTTTAACAAAGGATACCAAGAGAACTAAGAAAACCTGATAATAGAAGAAAATTGGAATTGTGTTGATATATATTCAGGCTCTATCCAGTCCATTTAAGTTTAATTTTGACTTTACTATCCCTTTGAATGGACATAAAACCTAAAAAAACTTTGCCGGCTGGGTATTTGTGGTAATCACTACCAAAACTGGTCAAACAAAAAGAAGCCCACTGAACAAGGAATTTGTGAATCTGCCACCATGATAGAGACAGTTTTGTCTTGTGATCTATCACAATCTTTTAAAACAGATGCTTGTGGTCCCCATTTTTCTGATGCATCACCTGCAAATGATGAAAATCTGATGAAATCTGGTTACTGGGACAACATTTCAAGAAGCCACCATGAGACCCACCATTTCTATGCATTGAGCAATAAAAGGAAAAGGATTTAATTAAAGTTGAGCAAAGGCCTTCAGCACTGGTCTTTCAGTGGTAGACGCATAGTCACTAAATAGATTATAAACCCCAGAAAAGAGACATGGGTCTAAGGAATTACAGATCCCTTTGGAAGATTTATTTTCCAACCATGACTGTGAAGCAACTGGAGTTCCATCTGGAGTTCTATGTGAGACAGAGCCAGAGGAAAAGCAGGTGCCTGGACCAAAAGAATGTCCATGTAAGACTACAGAAAGTCCTTCAGCTTGAACCACAGTAAAAGATGCTCCTAGAACCTTGGTATATAGTCTGGGAGCTGTTGCCAGGACAAATGGAAGCAACACAAACTGATAATGCTTGTTTAGCAAATATCAGGAACTAGACATGGTCCCTGGGATTAGGGATATCGGCATATTGTAAATCTATGGTAGAGATAAACTGAATCTCCTGCACTAAAGGAAGTAATGTGCAAATTGTCTCATTCTTGAAAGTGGGAACTTTCAGGAATTTGTTCAACATTTTCGGATCAAAGATAGGCTGAAAAGTATCTACCTTTTTTTGGTACAATGAAAAGATTGGAATAAAACCTCTGATTTATTTCTGAAGCTGGAACTGGAGCAATAACTCCCATTGTTTTCAGAACCTTCACACAAGCCAAAACATATTGGGCCAGTAAAGTCAAAATTAAACTTTCTTGATTCAGAAAGAGTATCGCCTAGATTTAGAGTTCTGCGGCCAAAGGGGTGCGTTAGCTACGCTTGCTTTTTTCCCCCCGCACCTTTTAAATACCGCTGGTATTTAGAGTTCACAGAATGGTTGGGTTTTCACTGCGTTAGGCTCCAAAAATGGAGCATAGAGCATAATTTAACGCCACTGCAACTCTAGATACCAGCGGTGCTTACGGACGCGGCCAGCTTCAAAAACGTGCTCGTGCACGATATCCCCATAGAAAACAATGGGGCAGTTTGAGCTGAAAAAAAACCTAACACCTGCAAAAAAGCAGTGTTCAGCTCCTAACGCAGCCCCATTGTTTTCTATGGGGAAACACTTCCTGAGTGTGCACCTAACACTCTAACATGTACCCCGAGTCTAAACTCCCCTAACCTTACACTTATTAACCCCTATTCTGCCGCCCCCCGCTATCGCTGACACCTGCATATTTTTTTAACCCCTAATCTGCCGCTCCATAAACCGCCGCTACCTACATTATCCCTATGTACCCCTAATCTGCTGCCCCTAACACCGCCGACCCCTATATTATATTTATTAACCCCTAATCTGCCCCCCACAACATCGCCTCCACCTGCCTACACTTATTAACCCCTAATCTGCCGAGCGGACCGCACCGCTACTATAATAAAGTTATTAACCCCTAATTCGCCTCACTCCCGCCTCAATAACCCTATAATAAATAGTATTAACCCCTAATCTGCCCTCCCTAACATCGCCGACACCTAACTTCAAGTATTAACCCCTAATCTGCCGACCGAATCTCGCCGCTACTGTAATAAATGGATTAACCCCTAAAGCTAAGTCTAACCCTAACACTAACATCCCCCTAAGTTAAATATAATTTTTATCTAACTAAATAAATTAACTCTTATTAAATAAATTATTCCTATTTAAAGCTAAATACTTACCTGTAAAATAAACCCTAATATAGCTACAATATAAATTATAATTATATTGTAGCTATTTTAGGATTAATATTTATTTTACAGGCAACTTAGTATTTATTTTAACCAGGTACAATAGCTATTAAATAGTTAAGAACTATTTAATAGCTAAAATAGTTAAAATAATTACAAAATTACCTGTAAAATAAATCCTAACCTAAGTTACAATTAAGCCTAACACTACACTATCAATAAATTAATTAAATAAAATACCTACAATTACCTACAATTAAACCTAACACTACACTATCAATAAATTAATTAAATACAATACCTACAAATAACTACAATGAAATAAACTAACTAAAGTACAAAAAATAAAAAAGAACTAAGTTACAAAAAATAAAAAAATATTTACAAACATTAGAAAAATATTACAACAATTTTAAACTAATTACACCTACTCTAAGCCCCCTAATAAAATAACAAGACCCCCAAAATAAAAAAATGCCCTACCCTATTCTAAATTAAAAAAGTTCAAAGCTCTAGGATTCTATCAGCCAATCGATTGGCTGATTGGATCAGCCAATCGGATTGAGCTTGCATTCTATTGGCTGATCGGAACAGCCAATAGAATGCGAGCTCAATCTGATTGGCTGATTAAATCAGCCAATCGGATTGAACTTGAATCTGATTGACTGATTCCATCAGCCAATCAGAATATTCCTACCTTAATTCCGATTGGCTGATAGAATCCTATCAGCCAATCGGAATTTGAGGGATGCCATCTTGGATGACGTCATTTAAAGGAACCGTCATTCGGCGAGTAGGCGTCGGTTGAAGAGGATGTTCCGCGTCGGCTTGGAAGAAGATGGCTCTGCTCCGCTCCGGAAGAAAGAAGATTGAAGATGCGGCTTGATAGAAGACTTCATCCCGATGATGGAGTTCTTCAGCCGCCGCTTGGATGCAGACTTCAGCCCGAGGATGGACGTCACTCTTCAGCCCCCCGCTTGGGCTTGGATCAAGACTTCGGACCCTCTTCTGGACAGATCGGGACCCAGTGAGGTGAAGACAAGGTAGGGAGATCTTCAGGGGCTTAGTGTTAGGTTTATTTAAGGGGGGGTTGGGTTAGATTAGGGGTATGTGGGTGGTGGGTTGTAATGTTGGGGGGGTATTGTATGTGTTTTTTTTACAGGCAAAAGAGCTGAATTCTTTGGGGCATGCCCCGCAAAGGGCACTTTTCAGGGCTGGTAAGGTAAAAGAGCTTTGAACTTTTTTAATTTAGAATAGGGTAGGGCATTTTTTTATATTGGGGGTCTTTGTTATTTTATTAGGGGGCTTAGAGTAGGTGTAATTAGTTTAAAATTGTTGTAATATTTTTCTAATGTTTGTAAATATTTTTTTATTTTTTGTAACTTAGTTCTTTTTTATTTTTTGTACTTTAGTTAGTTTATTTCATTGTATTTATTTGTAGGTATTGTATTTAATTAATTTATTGATAGTGTAGTGTTAGGTTTAATTGTAGATAATTGTAGGTATTTTATTTAATTAATTTATTGATAGTGCAGTGTTAGGTTTAATTGTATCTTAGGTTAGGATTTATTTTACAGGTAATTTTGTAATTGTTTTAACTATTTTAGCTATTAAATAGTTCTTAACTATTTAATAGCTATTGTACCTGGTTAAAATAAATACAAAGTTGCCTGTAAAATAAATATTAATCCTAAAATAGCTACAATATAATTATATTTTATATTGTAGCTATATTAGGGTTTATTTTACAGGTAAGTATTTAGCTTTAAATAGGAATAATTTATTTAATAAGAGTTAATTTATTTTGTTAGAATAAAATTATATTTAATTTAGGGGGGTGTTAGGGTTAGGGTTAGTCTTAGCTTTAGGGATTAAAAAATTTATTAGAGTAGCGGTGAGCTCCGATCGGCAGATTAGGGGTTAATACTTGAAGTTAGGTGTCGGCGATGTTAGGGAGGGCAGATTAGGGGTTAATACTATTTATTATAGGGTTATTGAGGTGGGAGTGAGGCGGATTAGGGGTTAATAATTTTATTATAGTAGCGGTGCGGTCCGCTCGGCAGATTAGGGGTTAATAAGTTTAGGCAGGTGGAGGCGATGGTGAGGGGGGCAGATTAGGGGTTAATAAATATAATATAGGGGTCGGCGGTGTTATGTGCAGCAGATTAGGGGTACATAGCTATAATGTAGGTGGCAGCGGTGTACGGAGCGGCAGATTAGGGGTTAATAATAATATGCAGGGGTCAGCGATAGCGGGGGCAGCAGATTAGGGGTTAATAAATATAATATAGGGGTCGGCGGTGTTAGGGGCAGCAGATTAGGGGTACATAGGGATAACGTAGTTGGCGGCAGTCTACGGAGCGGAAGATTAGGGGTTAAAGTAGTTAAGAGCTTTATAAACCGGAGTTAGCCCAGAAAGCTCTTAACTACTGACTTTTTTCTGCGGCTGGAGTTTTGTCGTTAGATTTCTAACGCTCACTTCAGACACGACTCTAAATACCGGAGTTAGAAAGATACCATTGAAAAGATAGGATACGCAATTGACGTAAGGGGATCTGCGGTATGGAAAAGTTGCGGCTGGAAAGTGAGCATTAGACCCTTTAATGACTTGCTCCAAATACCAGAGGGTGGTAAAAACCAGCGTTAGGAGCCTCTAACGCTGGTTTTGATGGCTACCGCCCAACTCTAAATCTAGCCGTATGTAATTTTAAACAACTTTCCAATTGACTTCTATTATCTAATTTGCTTTGTTCTCTTGGGCCTAGATTTAGAGTTGGGCGGTAGCCGTCAAAACCAGCGTTAGAGGCTCCTCACGCTGGTTTTTACCACCCTCTGGTATTTGGAGCCAGTCATTAAAGGGTCTAACGCTCACTTTGCAGCCGCGACTTTTCAATACCGCAGATCCCCTTACGTCAATTGCGTATCCTATCTTTTCAATGGGATCTTTCTAATGCCGGTATTTAGAGTTGTGGCTGAAGTGAGCGTTAGAAATCTAACGACAAAACTCCAGCCGCAGAAAAAAAGTCAGTAGTTAAGAGCTTTCTGGGCTAACGCCGGTTTACAAAGCTCTTAACTACTGTGCTCTAAAGTACACTAACACCCATAAACTACCTATGTACCCCTAAACCGAGGTCCCCCCACATCGCCGCCACTCTATTAAATTTTTTTAACCCCTAATCTGCCGACCGCACGCCGCTGCCACCTACGTTATCCCTATGAACCCCTAATCTGCTGCCCCTAACACCGCCGACCCCTATATTATATTTATTAACCCCTAATCTGCCCCCCTCAACGTCGCCGCCACCTTAGGTTAGGATTTATTTTACAGGTAATTTTGTAATTATTATAACTAGGTAGCTATTAAATAGTTATTAATTATTTAATAGCTATTGTACCTGGTTAAAATAAATACAAAGTTGCCTGTAAAATAAATATTAATCCTAAAATAGCTACAATATAATTATAATTTATATTGTAGCTATATTAGGGTTTATTTTACAGCTAAGTATTTAGATTTAAATAGGAATAATTTATTTAATAAGAGTTAATTTATTTCGTTAGATAAAAATTATATTGAACTTAGGGGGTGTTAGTGTTAGGGTTAGACTTAGCTTTAGGGGTTAATACATTTATTATAGTAGCGGTGAGCTCCGATCGGCAGATTAGGGGTTAATTATTGTAGGTAGCTGGCAGCGACGTTGCGGGGGGCAGATTAGGGGTTAATAAATATAATATAGGGGTCGGCGGTGTTAGGGGCAGCAGATTAGGGGTACATAACTATAATGTAGGTAGCGGCGGTTTACGGAGCGGCAGATTAGGGGTTAAAAAAAAATGCAGGTGTCAGCGATAGCGGGGGCGGCAGATTAGGGGTTAATAAGTGTAATCTTAGGGGTGTTTAGACTCGGGGTACATGTTAGGGTGTTAGGTGCAGACATAGGAAGTGTTTCCCCATAGGAAACAATGGGGCTGCGTTAAGAGCTGAACGCTGCTTTTTTGCAGGTGTTAGGTTTTTTTTCAGCTCAAACTGCCCCATTGTTTTCTATGTGGATATCGTGCACAAGCACGTTTTTGAAGCTGGCCGCGTCCGTAAGCACCGCTGGTATCTAGAGTTGCAGTGGCGTTAAATTATGCTCTACGCTCCCTTTTTGGAGCCTAACGCACTGAAAACCCAGCCATTCTGTGAACTCTAAATACCAGTGGTATTTAAAAGGTGCGGGAGAAAAAAGCATGCGTAGCTAACGCACCCCTTTGGCCGCCAAACTCTAAATCTAGCCATTGGTTTCCTTTGTTAAAAAGCAGACCTAGGTAAGCTCAGAAAAAACAATGCACTAATGGGAGCTAGCTGCTGATGGCTGCACTTATGTGCCTCTTGTCATTGGCTCACCAAATGTGTTCAGCTAGCCCCCAGCAGTGTATTGTTGCTCCTTCAACAAAGGATACCAAAATAATAAAAACATTCAATCATAGAAGTTAATTGTAGAGTTATTTAAAATTGCATAATCTATCTGAATCATAAAAATAAAAAGGCAACAATATATGTCAATGCAATTTTATTAACATTAAGGGATAAATTACAAGTGGAGAGCAAAATAATGCTTTCATAAATGTCCGCTGGTATTACAAGTAAGCCTCAATGCGAATGTGACCTTTGCGTTCACATTGCATTGAAGCATTGCGCTCACAAGAGCCCGCTTCCATAGGCTCCAATGGGAGTCTCGTTCTCATGCTGTGAAACATGCCAGAGAACCTAGTGGAGTAAAGGAAGTAAGTCATGCAGCGATGGGCAGCAAATGTTTAATATACAGTATATGCATATAATGTATATTTGTGTTAATATTTGTATAGTATTGGCACCCTTGGTAAATATGAGCAAAGAAGGCTGTGAAATTTTGTCTTTATTGTTTAACCTTTAGATATTATGTTAAAAAAGTACACAACAATATTCTGCTCTCGTGGAGATCAATCAAATGCAAACAATAAAAAAATATTTTATTGGCACCCTTAAATTCAATACTTTGTGCTACCTCCCTTTGTTGGCAATGTAGTTGACCATGGATTATAGTTTTGGAGACTTTCTGACCCCAAGACGCAACTAACGTAGGCAATTCTCTAGCTGTGATCCTTGAAGATGTTTTGGCCACTTGAACCATCTTCTTCACAGTGCACTGAGACAATGGGGCCTATTTATCTGATCCGCAAGACCTCGCTGAATGCGGAAAGAGCAAGAGGCTCTCCGTATTCAGCATTGCACCAGCAGCTCACAAGAGCTGCTGGTGCAACGCCGCCCCCTGAAGACTCGCGACCAATTGGCCGTCAGCAGGGGGTGTCAATCAACCCACCGCTGAGCAGGTGGACAGGGTTATGGAGCAGCGGTCTTTGTGACCACTGCTTCATAACTGCTGTTTCAGAAACACAAGCCCACAAGCTCTGTTCAGAGCTTGATAAATGGGCCCCAATATATACACACATCCTCTTCCAGGTTAATTAATAACATTTCCAGTTGAGTGGAACTTCTTAACCCTTTCGTGACAGGGCTAAAGTGCCTACATCGGAACAACTGTTCCGATGTAGACAAATTGAAACAACGCGATCGTGCACACGATCGCAAGATTTCAATTATTGGATCGCATCTGGGGGGGTAGCTATGACATACTATTCTGTCATAACGGCTTTAAAGTCCAGTTTAATTATGACGGAATAGTACGGCATAACGGCATTAAAAAGTTAATTATTGCCCTGATGGTGGAAATAAGCATTTTATAAAGCTCAACAACCTTTTGTCGCACATCAAAGCTTTATTCCTTGGTCTCACCCATTGTGATGAATGACTTAGGGAATTTGGCCTATGTGTTATCTCATATTTATATCCAAGTGAAACAGGAAGTCATGGTTGAACAATTTCCTGTTTCTAGTTACCCAGGTGTACTAAAAAATTTAAAATATCAATGGGAATACACCTCAAATATTTTTTTCTCATATAAATTCATAGGGGTGCCAATAATAGTGGCACACATATATTTAACAAAGTTTTTTTTTTTTTTTTTTTTTTTTAATATAAACCTGTGTTGTGTTTGCAATTGTTTGATATTCATGAGAGCAGAGTATTTTGGTGTACTTTTTTAACAAAATATCAAAAGGTTAAACAATATAGACAGTTGTCACGCCCTTCTTTGCTCATATTTACCAAGGGTTCCAATATTAGTGGAGGGCACTGCACAGTTACCCACGGACTGTAATGTAAAGGCACTTTTCCAAAAACTGTTCTGTGCAGTTGGTTTTTATTTTTTTCTAAAAAAAAAAAATTTTTCAAAATAAAAAATAAAAAGAACTACAAGACTCTTAAATTTGGGACCAATTGTGGGACATTTAAAAAATTAACCAGAGATATGATCTTTGACCGCTAATTGCTACTGCAAGCTTGCGGTAGCAATAAAAAGCCACTTGTAATAGCTGGTTGTTTATCGCGCACTCATTTACGGGCGTGTAATAAATTAATGCTGCAACAAGCACCCACGTAGAGCCTAATAACCCACATATCTAGCACAGAGACAGACTAACATACATTAACGCACCCTGCCTTAATAAAAACAAGGCCTCCCAGGCTAGGCTTTACACCTCAAACAAAGCAGCAGACACGCAATCTTCCTAATATGGACCTGGCAGCCCATAGGTATAGAAGCAAGTGCGTGTGTGAATAAAAATAGGAGACGGTGCAGGGGCCCTGCAACGCATCTCTCACTACAGAGCACAATGCCAGGGAAAAGATCCAACAAACCAGAAGCCACACTGGCACTAAAACAATGCAGCAATACCTAAAGCAGACAGACACTTCACCACTATTACCTAATATAGGACAAGAAAAGTGCATACACCCAGAGTCAACACCCCAATCACAAAACGGTCACATTTCAGATTCCTCAAACCTCACAAAAGGGGACTTAAAACTGCTATGTACCAAATAAGATATAAAAGAAATGACAGAGGTAAAGGGGTGATATGGCGATATGAAAAAAGATATACTGAAAGTGACAAAGACAGTGTCAACCCTGGAAGAGAGTCATAACACTACATACAATGATGTCCAACATCTATCAAAGATAGTTTATGATCAAGATGCCACAATACAGCACCTACTAGAAAAGGTGGAAGATTTGGACAATAGAGGGAGACGGAACAATCTCTGCATTAGGGGAATATATGAAACAATACTCCCAGCAGCATTGGAAGGTTACCTACAGGCACTCTTCAGGACAGTAAAGGGACACAATAATGCACCTGAGATAACAATTGAGAGAGCACATAGGGCGCTAAGGGCCAAACCACTCCCTAAAGCCACTCCAAGAGACGTGATACTTAAACTACAAATTTTTAAAGACAGGGAAGAGATTTTGAAGTGTTCCAGACAGAAACCAAATTTCACGCATGCAGGAGCACGGATACAGATTTTCGCGGACCTGAGTCCAGCTACCCTGCAAAAAAGGAGAGAGCTTCAGCACATAACCACTGCACTGAGAGACCAAAACATAGCGTACAGATGGGGCTTCCCAGTGAGTATAATTGCATCAAGAGGTGACGTCACCGTGGTGTATAGATGTGCAGAGGATCTACAACACTTTTGCAAAGCACTGCATCTCAGGATTAACCCAGCAGAACCCAGACCACCAACTGGAGCACCTATGAATACCCATCCAAGCAGAGCTCTATCATCATCAACAGCAGCCTAGATGGAAGAAGATACAGATCAGCAACAGGGAGCAACTGGCTCTTGGGTGTCTGAAAAGGACAATGCTTAACAAGCGGACTGTGTGCTACCCGTGGATGGGACTTAATTCTTAAACATTGCATGACAGGTCGTATAATATATATTTAAAAATGTTTTTTCTAACGAGCAAATTGGTTTGGGATACTTTCCTCATTGTTAAGTTACCTATTTGATTTGTATTTGTTCATTGCATTAGCGGTATAAGGCAACTTGGAACAGCTTATTTGTGGGTTGTTACTTTGATTTTCATTTGATATTGGTGCATTCCTTACTCATAGCCACACTGTGCAGAATATAGACACTCCACACGTGGAAACACACTAACTCCTTAGTAGTCTCTCTTTAGTTTTTTTTCTGGCCAGAAGGTGTGCATAGAAACACTAAGAACACTACCCACTTGGTGATACAGGAAGGGCCATCATGACACAGACTAGATCACTTTCATTGATTACAATTAACGCAAAGGGACTAAATAGTCCAGCAAAAAGATCAATAACATTTAATCAACTGCACAGAGACAAAGGGGACATTATATTTATTCAAGAGATGCATTTCAAAAAAGGGAGGGAACCTAAATTTATTAGCAACAGATACAGAACATACTTTCTGGCATCAGGGGATTCCAAAACAGGAGGGGTGGGGATTTTTTTTAACAACACGTTGGAATTCCAACTTAAACAGGTAGAAAAAGACCCAGGAGGGAGATATATAATTGTTATTGGCCTTTTATATAATCCGATGGTTACACTTATCAGTATATATCTTCCGAATCAAGACCAACACATCTTCTTGAAACAGTTAAGTTACAACATTTTGGAACATGCCAAAGGCACGGTGTTACTCGGGGGGAGACCTGAACTTACCACTAGAGCCAAATATAGACACATCCAGTGGCAGATCAAGCATGCCAGCAAAAGTCATAAAGGCAGCAAACACCCTGTTTAGAATGCTAAGACTACATGACATTTGGCGAGACAATAATCCAGGAGTTAGGGACTTTACATTTTATTCACATCCTCACCAGGTATATACGAGTATAGACTACCTTATGACCGACCAGACGGGACTATCAAAAACAAGAGACTACAGCATACTACCACTTACTTGGTCAGACCATGCCCCAGTGAGGTGTAATATTGATTGGCCCGACGTTAGATCACCCACTGGTTAAGGCAGATATAGACTCCACCTTGAAACACTATTTCAGGGAAAAAAAAACATAGACACTTCCAATGCAACAGTATGGGAGGAACATAAATGCACAATTAGAGGGGAATTTATAAAGCAAAAAGCCAGGAGCAATAAATCCAATAGGCAGTTTGTCAATTTGACACTTGCACAGATCAGATATTGGGAAGGGGAACACAAAAAAAACCCGACCTCAGATACAGTCAAGAAGTCATTACACCAAGTTAGAAATGATTTACAAAACCACCTTCTCCAACAACATCAACAAAAATCTGCTATTCTACAGCAGAAATACTTTGACAATAATGACAAGATTGGTACCTCATTGGCATGGGCACTTAGACGCAGCCAATTGAATATGCACATATATGACATACTAGATACTAGGCAATACCTGTAGAGATAGTGAAAAAATAGCAGAAACACTGAGGAAGTACTACGACAAATTATACAACCTTGATAATCAATGCGAACAGATAGACATTGATGGGTATTTGTCCAGTGTTGCCCTCCCCCGCCTATCGGTCGAGGACTCAAATTATCTCGACTACCCAATCACCACAGACGAAGTACAATAAGCAATTAAAAGCATGCCTAGTGGTAAAAGTCCGGGCCCGGACGGGCTAGGGATAAAATACTATAAAACATTTCTGCACCATATTTTGGTTCCACTTACCTCGCTATTTAACGCATTAACTGCAGAGGGAGGATTCCCAAAACACATGCTTTCGGCATACATTACAGTATTACCTAAGCCGGGCAAAACTCCAGACAGATCTAAGCACTTTGACCTATCTCACTCCTCAACTCAGATATAAAAATATACACAAAGGTTCTGGCCACGAGAATTAACAAATGTCTCCCAGCACTTGTAAACCCAGACCAGACGGGATTTATACCGGGAAGGGAGGCAAGGGACAACACCTTAAAGGTTTTGCAGCTTATCTCCCATGCTCAACATCAGAGGCTGCCAATGGTCCTAGTGTCTACTGATGCAGAAAAAGCATTTGACAGGGTCCATTGGCAGTTTCTCAGGGGGACCCTAACCACAATGAAATTTAGTGACAACTTCATATCCCAAATTTTCGCATTATACAGCCAACCAGCAGCACAGGTCAAGGTCAACAATCTTTTGTCCGATAAGTTCTCAATACAAAACGGGACACAACAGGGTTGCCCTCTATCTCCAACTTTATTTGCATTGGCAATGGAGGTGCTGGCACAAAAAAATAAGACACTGCACATGTGTCACAGGGATTAGAGTAGGAAATATAGAACATAAACTGGCATTATACGCAGATGATGTCCTCCTCACTCTTACCAACATTGACACAACACTACCAAGGGCTTTGGGTCTAATTGAAGATTATGGGAGGGTATCCAACTTCCACTTAAACCTTAATAAATCAGAACTTCTAAACATTTCATACAACACAGAGGAATTACCCAGGCTATTGCACAATTGCCCACTGAAAAGACAACAGACCAAAATGAGATATTTTTTGGGAATCTATTTATCCCCAGACCCCCAAGTAATATTTCAGAACAATTACAAGATTATGGAAGGTGACATTGTGGCAGACCTCTTCAGATGGAGAAACAAAACAATTTCTTGGCTAGGTCAGATCAATGTCATTAAAATGAATATTCTTCCAAGAATACTTTATGTCTTGCAAACCACTCCAATACCTCTCCCACCGGGCTTCCTCAACAATTTGCAGTCACACATAGAGAACTATATTTGGAGAGAGACTAAACCAAGAATTTAAAAACAAACGCTATACCTGCTGAGAGATAGGGGAGGGTAGGGGGTGTCTAACCTCAACACTTATAGACAGGCCATTGCACTTCAATGACTACTAGATTGGAGCCAAAATGATCCACACAAAGTGTGGATCAGCCTGGACTGTGCCATCATGGACACCGACAATGCTGGTATGTCAGCCTGGCTGCACATAAAACATAGACATAAGGCAGCTACATCATACCCACTGCTGTGTGAGTACTACAGTACATGGGACAAATTGATTAACACTACAACTGGAGTCTCTTCTGCCTATTCCCCATTAACACCTTTCCGGGACAACCCATCACTACCTTGGAAACTTAAAAACACCCACAAAGAGAAAGACATACCACTTAGGGACAGAACACTCTTATCATTGCTGAATGGAAAAAACCTAAGAACACTAGACAAGTTACAGGAATCATTAGGCGAAGGGAATATGAACTGGTTTTCCTATACCAAACTGACCCACTTCATAGGCACACACAAACATAGGGAAATCCTGACGGGACCTTTGACAACATTTGAAACATTGTGTATACAGCAAACGTCTACTAGACATGCTATTTCAATATTATATAAGTTACTCCTACAACCGGATAAGCACGCACTACCAACATACACAAAACTGTGGGAGAGGGAGCTGGGCACTGACATCTCAATACAGAACTGGCGGAGGGCATTTGAGGCCACAAAACCCCCCCATAAATTTCCACTAGAATTCAGGAATCTAGCTACAAGTACCTGTCACGCTGGTATCTCACACCTAACAGACTGCAAAAAATATATAAAACAGCTAGCGGGAAATGCTGGAGAGGTTGTGGGGGAGAGGGCACGCTGGTCCACATCTGGTGGAACTGCCCCAAACTGGACATATACTGGGTGGAGATATTGACACACATCTCTAGAGTGGTGGGAAAGACAATGAAGAACGACCCGAAAACACTTCTCTACCTAGGCCTTCCTAAGGTGGAGAGCGGGGCCCTTAGAGCTTTAATGCTAATTATGCTAAACAGTGTAATTGCAATGCTAATAGGGGAGGCCAACTGAGACTAGGAGAGGACATAGCACCAAACAATAGGAAATAGGCCCACTTGTGAATTTAGATAGTAACACCTCAGGCTTTCAAGGCACTTTTATCTTTATTTATTTTTATCATTATTTCTATTTGTATTTTTATTTGTACTTTTATTTTTCCACTTAATTTTCATTGTTATATGATATATTGTTCGGATTAGATTGATCCTGTATCTTACTCAATCCCAGTTGCCGTTCATGCAGAACTTTGACGGAGGACCTTGAGAGGCCTTTAAAAATAGAAACTGGCGCTCAGAAATATTCATCCGGAGAGCGAGACCCTAATTATGAGTTGTCTTGACAATGTTTGACATTGCTATATTATCATTCTATGTTTTGTACATTTAAAGCGTGATTTGTAAGCTCTTTTTTGGATCCAAATAAAGCTGTTTTGAAAATTTTTAAAAATACAAATAAAAAAATAGGAAAAAATGGGGCATCAAACAATTGGATATTGTATAAGTTTAAAGTGGGGCTGCCTGACACAGCTGCATGAAGAACCTGTCTACCAAAAGCAAAAACGGCAAAATGGTCAAATTTAGTAAAGGTATGCAAAGAAGACCAAGTGGCTGCTTATCAGATTTACAAGTAAACACATAGAAAAAGAGTGCCTCCTAGTGCAGGTAACAAAATGACAATGACCCGATGGTAGCCCAATGATAAAAGGGGTACTCACACTTTGGGAAGCACCTACAACTGCTAATATCACCTACTGGACTAATATAGTGGCCCAGCTCACTAATCTTCCAGCACATTGATCATCCAGCAAAAGGATGATCCTCCATGTCCCCAAACGGTAGATGATTCAAAATTAAAAGACTCCAAAGATGCTCAAGTAATGTTTAAAAAATGTATTAAAAACAAGTAATACAATGAAAGAACATAAATTAAAACCGCTGGCACTTAATTGCAACAAGTTTCTCTGGGTCTACTGCGCCGTTTCCTCAGGCATAAAGTGCTCACAGCACCAGGAGCCTTATTTAAACAGATAGTGACCAATCAGAAAAGTTCACTCCTAAATACACAGGTGTCATCTTAATTGGCAATTACAACAATGACAGTTGTAAAACAGAACTTAAATATCGCATTTCTAATTTCACAACATAATCTAAGTACATATAAAATATAATTAAAAAATATATTATAGCTAATTGAACCAAATGTCTTATATACAATACAATATGCGTCATATAAAGCAAACTTGTTACCTGTATAATAACCGCCCATTATAGATATGCAGTTCTCAATATTAATCTGTTACAATGAAACAAAATAATTTCACAATGTGGAGAAAAAGAGGCCTATATATCAAGCCGTCAACTGTGCTGTATTCTCCGGCACCAATACACTCGCCTGACATCGCCTAACATCGTGGCCGTGGACCTGAATACTCTCTCCTTATTTATAAAAAAAGTTGGCAAAAAGCTGTGCACCAAGTACGGGCGATGAGCAGCAGACTGTTGTTAACTAACAGTCATTGATCTTGCTGCTATTCGGCTTTTTCCCAACTTTATGTAGACCCTGTCACTAAACACCACCACTATACTAAAATGTTTAACCCCTATCCCGCCACTCCCGGTCTCCACCGCAACTAAATAAAGTTATTAAGCCCGATCCTGCCACTCCTGGAGCCCAACGCAACTAAATAAAGTTATTAACCCCTATCCCCCCGCTCCCAGACCCCACCGCAACTAAATAAATGTATTAACCCCTAAACCCCTGGCCTCCCACATCACCACCACTTACTAAACCTATTAACCCCTAAACCACCAGACACCCACATCGCCATAAACTAAATTCAGCTATTAACCCCTAAATCTAACAACCCGCTAACTTTTCATTAAATATTATCTCACCCCTATCTAATAATAAATTTAAATTTACCTTTAGAATTAAAATAATTAACCTACACTAACTATTATCCTACAATTACATTAAAGTATATTAAACTATTAATTAACCTACCCTAACTATTATACTAAAGTTACATTAAACTATATTAAACTATTAATTAACCTACCCTAACTGTTATACTAAAATTACATTAAACTATATTAAACTATTCAATAACATACCCTAACTATTATACTAAAATTACATTAAACTAACAATTAAATTAACTATATTATATATTTAAAAACATAACCCTACTCAAGTTATTTAAATCTTCAATAAAGAATTACTAAGTTACAAAAAATAAAAAACATTAAGTAGGACATTGAGACAAGAGAACACCTACTCCAGTCTCCGATGCATCAACCTCAAGAATGAAAGGCAGGGCAGGGTGTCAGGTTTTTTCCCCCTACTTTGTTTGCCATGTGCTGCTGGCATCCATTTTACTCACCTCTCTTGCTGACTCTGGTGCATACTGTGTGATGCTGCTCATTTCCTGCACTTCCTTTTATGGCCAGACTGGTGTACATCATCCGTGTGAGACAGGATGCAGTCTCAGAATTGTGATGTCATCACTTATTATTTAAAAGGCCTCTGTTCAGTATGCTTTGCCCTTGCGTTGTATCAGACCTGTTTGTGAGAGCTCCTGTGTATTACCTGGCTGTCTGACGTCCCTCCTGGTTCCTGATCCCTGGCTTGTTCCTGACTCTGCTGTTCTCCTTGTTCCTGATTCCGGCTTGTCTGACTACTCACTCAGGCTCCTGACTCGGCTTGTCTGACTACCAGCTCTGGCTTTGATTCCTGGCTTGTTATCTGACTTGTGGACTTTTTATTATTTTTTACTATTAATAAAGGTGTGATTATTTTTGCACTTCTCATCTCAGTCTGATTCCTGGCACCCTGACACAGGGTTAGGATGAGCCAGAACTGGAGCGGCAGCGAAGGCAGTCTTAAGACTATCAAAGGACTTAATGTCAGTAGATGACCAATGGAGTGGATCATTCTCTTTACGGGTCATGTCTGTGATAGGTTTGATCAAGAAAGAAAAGTTTTTAATAAACTTTCTATAGTAATTGGCGAACCCCCAAAAACGTTGAATAGACCGAAGACCAACTAGGCGAGGCCACTGCAGAACTGCAGACAACTTGTCAGGATCCATGGAGAACCCTGCAATGGAGATAACATAACCTAGGAAGGTTACTTGAGTCTGATGGAACACATATTTCTCGAGTTTACAAAACAGGCAGCTCTCACATAGTCTTTGAAGAACCCGTGTAACATCAGAACAATGAGCCTCAAGCGTGGGTGAGTGTATGAGGATGTTGTCTAAATACACAACAACACACTGTTGCAACATATCTCGTAGGACATCATTAATAAATTCCTGGAAAACAGCAGGAGCATTACATAGGCCAAAGTGCCTTACAAGATACTGATAATGCCCGCTCCTGGTGTTAAATGCTGTTTTCCATTCATGGCCCTCCTTGATCCTAACGAGATTGTACGCTCCTCTCAAATCAAGTTTAGTAAAGACCGTAGCTCCCTTGAGGCAGTCAAAGAGTTCCGTAATGAGCAGAATAGGGTAAGCATTCTTAATGGTAAGACAATTAAGACCTCTATAATCGATGCATGGTCTTAACTCGCCACCTTTTTCTTCACAAAGAAGAAGCCAGCCCCTGCAGGAGAGCAGGATTTGCAGATTATCCCCGCGACAGAGAATCATCAACATACTCCTCCATAGCACAATTCTCCACAACAGACAGAGGGTAAACCCGGCCCGAGGAGGAATGGCTCCGGGTTGCAGGTCTATGGCACAATCATAAGACCATTGAGGAGGCAACGTACCATCACGCACCTTGTCAAAAACGTCTAGAAACGCTCGGTACTCCTCTGGCAATTGAGATACTGAAGAAGTGCACAAGACTTTAACTTGTTTCCGAAGACAAGTGGAAATACATCGCGGAGACCACGACAAAATTTCGAACCTCCGCCAGTCGAGACTGGGATTGTGCTTTTGGAGCCAGGGATAACCCAGAATGACTGGAAAATGCGGAGAATTTATCACCTGGAACTGGAGGGTTTAGAAATGAAGAGCCCCAACAGCCATGGATAACGGAGCGGTCTCGTGAGTAACAAGTGCAGGCTGAAGGGGCAAAACAGGAATGGAGTGCTTTGATGTAAAAGTACTGTCAATTAAATAGCCCGCAGCACCGGAGTCAACAAGAGCCTGGGTGACTATGGAGGAGTCCACCTAGGAAAGGACAACCGTGACCAAAGGTTTCTCCTTTAGCAGTTCCGGGGACAAGGATAAACCACCCAAGGTCTGCCCCCAAAAGGACCTTAGGTGTGAGTGTTTTTCCGGGCATGTAGGACAAGACTACAAAAGGTGGCCCTGTATACCACAATAGAGGCAGAGCCCCTCCCTCCTCCTAAAGGTCCTCTCCGCCACGGAGAGACGCGTGAATCCCAACTGCATCCACTCAGCAGTACCTGGTGACTCATGATCAGGAGGCATGGGAGGAGAGGGAGGCATGGGTGGGAACGAACACGTAGGAGACAACGGAACAGGAGACTTCCGCAAGCTCTCCTTGAAAGAGGGCCTCTCTCTTAGTCTGATGTCAATTAGGATAAAAAAAAAACACCAAAGCCTCGAGATCCTCTGGTAAATCTCTGGCAGCAACTTTGTCTTTTATCGCATCAGAGAGCCCATGAAAGAAGGCGGCAACAAGGGCTTCATTGTTCCAACTTACCTCTGCGGCAAGCGTACAGAACTCAATGGCATACTGAGCAACAGATCTTGTACCTTGCTGAATGCACATGAGTCGTTTAGCAGCAGAGGAGGAGCGAGCCGGAACATCAAATACCCTTCGAAAGAAGGCCACAAACAGTGATGTTGCGAATTGTTCACTGGCGAATAGTTCCCGGCGAACATAGCATGTTCACGTTCGCTGCAGCGGGCGACCATATGCGATGTTTGATCCGCCCCCTATTCATCATCATTGAGTAATACTTTGACCCTGTACCTCACAGTCAGCAGGCACATTCCAGCCAATCAGCAGCAGACCCTCCCTCCCAGACCCTCCTACCTCCTGGACAGCATCCATTTTAGATTCATTCGGAAGCTGCATTGTTAGTGAGAGGAGGGACAGTGTAGCTGCTGCTGATTTAGTAGGGGAATCTATAGCTAGGATAGTGTATTCAGTGTCCACTACAATCCTGAAGGACTCATCTGATCTCTGCTGTAAGGACAGCACCCCAAAAAGCCCTTTTTAGGGCTGCTTTTTTTTTCCTGTGTAATCTAATTGCAGTTGCCTGCCTGCCATCGTGTGTGTGAGGCTCACAGCGTATACTGTGCCCACTTGCCCAGTGCCACCACTCATATCTGGTGTAACAGTAGTGTAGATTTAAAAAAAAAAAACACTTTTTTGACTGTGTTAAATAATAGCAGTCAGTTTCCTTCACACGTGTGCGTTTCAGTGCCTACCTGCCAGGGCACAGTGTCACCCCAGTGTAACTCATATCTGGTGTAACAGTAGTGTAGATTTAAAAAAAAAAAACAACACTTTTTTGACTGTGTTAAATAATAGCAGTCAGTTTCCTTCACACGTGTGCGTTTCAGTGCCTGCCTGCCAGGGCACAGTGTCACCCCAGTGCAACTCATATCTGGTGTAACAGTAGTGTAGATTTTAAAAAAAAAAACACTTTTTTGACTGTGTTAAATAATAGCAGTCAGTTTCCTTGACACGTGTGCGTTTCAGTGCCTGCCTGCCAGGGCACAGTGTCACCCCAGTGCAACTCATATCTGGTGTAACAGTAGTGTAGATTTAAAAAAAGAACAGCACTTTTTTGACTGTGTTAAATAATAGCAGTCAGTTTCCTTCACACTAATAATAATAAAGGGATTATCTATCTTTTAAAACCATACCTGATGTTTTAAAGCACGTTATTCCAAACAATTTAGGAATGTTAGGTGATTTATGCCCTTTATGGATTAAAACCAGACTCTGCATCAACTATGTAATTTTCCATGGGAGTTTTGCCATGGATCCCCCTCCGGCATGCCACAGTCCAGGTGTTAGTACCCTTGAAACAACTTTTCCATCACTATTGTGGCCAGAAAGAGTCCCTGTGGGTTTTAAAATTCGCCTGCCTATTGAAGTCTATGGCGGTTCGCCCGGTTCGCCCGTTCGCAAACAGTTGTGGAAGTTCGTGTTCCAATTTTAGGTTCGCGACATCACTAGCCACAAATTCAGGGTAATTTGAAATCACAGTTTTATTAGTCTCCCACAAGGGATTAGCCCAGGCAAGAGCTGTGTCAGAGAGTAACGAGATGAGAAATCCCCCCTTAGCTCTGTCAGAGGGAAACGCCTGAGGTAACATCTCAAAGTAAATGCCCAGCTGGTTCAAAAACCCTCTGCACTGAATAGGATTACCTCCATATCACTGAGGTAGAGGTGCAGAACCGGACATGCTCCTGGTAGGACTAGGTGCAGCAGCGGAAACAGGAGCAGCCATAACTTGTGGAACCCTTTGGTCCAAATGTGCAGTGCGAGTCAGCAGGGTTTGCAGGGCTAGAGCAAATTGATCCAAGCAGTGATCTTGTTCATCCATCCTGGAAATGATGGCAGGTAAAGGTGGATTATTAGCACCATCAGGATTCATGGCCCTTGCGTAATGTCAGGGTGCCAGGAATCAGACTGAGACAAGAGGTGCAAAAATAATCACACCTTTATTAATAGCAAAAAATAATAAAAAGTCCACAAGTCAAATAACAAGCCAGGAGTCAAAACCAGAGCTGGTAGTCAGCCGAGCCAAGTCAGGAGCCAAAGCGAGTAGTCAGACGAGCCGGAATCAGGAACAAGGAGAACAGCAGAGTCATGAACAAGCCAGGGGGTCAGGAACCAGGAGGGACATCAGACAGCCAAGTAATACACAGGAACAGGCACTCTCACAAACAGGTCTGAGACAACGCAAGGGCAAAGCATACTGAACAGAGGCACCTTAAATAATGTGTTGACATCACAATTCTGAGACTGCAACCTGTCTCACATGATGTACACCAGTCTGGCCATAAAAGGGCATGCAGGAAATGAACAGCATCACACACTATGCACCAGAGTCAGCAAGTGAGGTGAGTAAAATGGCTGCCAGCAGCACATGGCAAACAAATCAGGGAAAAAACCCTGGCCTGCTTGGATGAAGACTTCTGCCGGCTTCGCTGAGGACTTCTGCTGCTTCGTTGAGGAAGGATGTTGGGTCTTCAAAAACTAAGTGGATCTTCAGGGGTTAGTGTTAGGTTTTTTTAAGGTTTTGTTGGGTGGGTTTTAATTTTAGATTAGGGTTTTGGGCGGAAAAATAGCTAAAGGGCTTTATTTGGGGTTTGGTTTGTGTGTGGTAGGTTTTATTGTTGGTACACAGTTAAAAAATCTGATTTCTTTGGGGCAATGCCCTGCAAAAGGCCTTTTCAAGGGATATTGGTAGTTATTGTTATTTTTTTTTGGGGGGGGGCTTTTTTTCATAAGGCTATTAGATTAGGTGTAATTAGTTTAAATATTTGATAATTTATTTTTTATTTTTTGCAACTTAGTGTTTTTTATTTTTTGTAACTTAGTGTTTTTTATTTTTTGTAACTTAGTAATTCTTTATTGTAGATTTAAATAACTTGAGTAGGGTTAGGTTTTTAAATATGTAATATAGTTAATTAAATTTTTAGTTTAATGTAATTTTAGTATAATAGTTAGGGTAGGTTAATAAGTAGTTTAATATAATTGAAGGATAATAGTTACGGTAGACTAATTAGTAGTTTAATATAGTTTAATGTAATTCTAAAGGTAAGTTTAAATTTATTATAAGATAGGGATGAGTTAATATTTAATGTGAAGTTAGTGGTTTGTTAGGTTCAGGGGTTAATAGCTGAATTTGGTTTATGGCGCTGTGGGGGTCTGGCAGTTTAGGGGTTAATAGGTTTAGTAAGTGATAGTGATGTGGGAGGCCAGGGGTTTAGGGGTTAATACATTTAGTTAGTTGCGGTGGGCTCCGGGAGTGGCGGTTTAGGGGTTAATAACTTTATTTATTTGCGGCGGGGTCTGGGAACGGCAGTTTAAGGGTTAATAACATTATGTAGGTTGCCGTGGGGTCCGTGAGCGGCGGGATAGGGGTTAATAACTTTATGTAGGTGGCGGCGATGTCGGGGAGGCAGATTAGGGGTGTTTAGACTCGGGGCTTATGTTAGGGTGTTAGGTGTAAATGTTACTTTTATTCTAGCATAGAAATCAATGGGATATCTGGCAGCAGCGAACATGAGCTTTCGCTGTTTTCATACTCCCATTGATTCCTATGGCATTCGCGGCCTCCAGAGTTGCGGATTGAAAAGCAGGTACGCTGGGCTAGAATAGTGGCGATCGTACCTGTTAGCAGTTTGATAACTTGCAAATGTAGTCAGATAGTGCCGAATTTGTATTCAGAACATCTGTAATGACGTAAGCATCGATCTGTGTCAGACTGAGACCGGCGGATCTTATGTTACGTCACAAAATTAAACTTTTGCCGGTCTGTAGGCTTTGATAAATAAGGCAAATCAGGCTCGCCACAATTACGCTGTGGAATTCCAGAGTATTTGTGGTTGACGGCTTGATAAATAGGCCTCAAAGTATCTAACTAAACTAATAGGTTATAAGCCTATCAATACAAAGTAACTGCTCAAACCAATGTTTACATTTGTTCTAAGATGATGTGTGTAGGCCCCTCCCACAAGTGTCACGTGAATAACATAGTGTCACGTATGTGGGTGCGGCCCAAAGGACCAATCATGACTCACTCAAACTATGGATATGACCTGTTGGTCAATAATACTCTATAGTACTCTAAGCGATTAGAATATACATTATAATGGATGTTAAGCATTAAGGATCAAATTATAAAAAAAGTGATTGTGGTTAAATATAGTACGGTTTAGTTCTAAACTAAAGCTAAGCTAACACATCTTAAAAAGCCTACAGCTCCCTATTAGTTTGGTGTTATAGAAAGTCTATCAGTGACGATCGTATCACATGTGTAGGTATGTCTGGAAGCACCAATCATGTCTGCCTTAAGCTATAGCTGTAACATGTGGGTGGATGTTACATACACATTGAAGGGGGACGAGTTTGCATTACAAATCACGTGATATTGTGAGTTATTGTTATGTGATTAAATATAATCTGATTAAATAGAACTAGTAAATAACTTTATATAACAAAGTACAATATAAATAATACGTAAATCAACAAAAAACTGCTATAAATAAATATAAGGGTGTATATGGTTTGTGAACCCTAAAGTTATTATGTTTCAAAACATAAAAAATCCTATTATAAAAAGATATGTATATTCGTGTGAATTAATCTTATCCCTCCATGAGAGTGATGAATGTTTTCTTAAAGGCAAATACCAAAATAATAATAAGTGCAGTGTATACTATAAGAAATAGTTGTCTAGATTACAACTTTTGCGCTATAGAGGGTGCGAAACAAACGCAACAAAAGTTGCGTATTTCACCCTTTATAGCTCTGCCATTACAAGTTTCTGAAAAGCCGCCTTGTGCGTTCGATATGGTGGTGAAAAGCTCCATACTGCACAAAATCCAAGGGCTGGGAATACGTGCTTGTGCACGCTTTCTCCATAGACATCAATGGGGAGAGAGTTTTAGAAAAAAACCTAACACCTGAAGTGCGGAATGAAAAGCTCTGGAACACAACCCCATTGATGTCTATGGGGAAAAAAAAGTTACGTTTAAACATAACACCCTGACATAAACCCCAAGACTAAACACCCCTAATCCGCTGCCCCCGGCATCGCCGCCACTAATAAAAGTTATTAACCCCATTCCGCCGCTTCCCGACATCGCCGCCACTATAATTAAGTTATAAACCCCTATTCCCCCACAACCCAACATCGCCTACACAATAATAAAGCTATTAACCCCTATTCTGCCGCTCCCCGACATCGCTGCCACTAATTAAAGTTATTAACCCCTAAACCCCTGGCCTCCCACATCACTACCACTTACTAAACCTATTAACCGCAAGTCCCCCAAATCGCCATAAACTAAATTAAACTGTTAACCCCTAAACCTAACAACCCCCTAACTTTATATTAAAGTTACAATATCCTTATCTTAAAATAAAAACTTACCTGTGAAATTAAAAAAAAATTGTTTAAACTAACAATTAACCTAACATAACTATTTATAAAATAACTACCAATTAAAAAAACTAAATTACACATTTTAAAAAAACTAACACTACGAACTAACACTACTAAAAAAAAACTAACACTACTTACTAACCCTACTAAAAAAAACTTAAAGGGCCACTAAACCCAAAATCTTTCTTTCATGATTCAGATAGAGAATAGAAATTTAAACAACATTTCAATTTACTTCCATTATTTATTTTGCTTCATTTTTTAAATATCCTTAGTTGAAGAAAAAGCAATGCACATGGTGAGCCAATCACACAATGCTTCTATGTGCAGCAACCAATCAGCAGCTAGTGAGCATATCTAGATATGCTTTTCATCAAAGAATATCAAGAGAATAAAACAAATTAGATAATATAAGTAAATTAGAAAGATGTTTAAAATTGCATTCTCTTTCTAAATCATAAAAGAAAAAATGTGGCTGGCATGTCCCTTTAAGTCTAAAAATACAAAAAATAAAAAATACTAAATTACAAAGAAATAAACACTAAATTTTCGAAAAAAAGGAAATTTATGCTTACCTGATAAATTTATTTCTTTTACGATATGACGAGTCCACAGATTTTATCCTAACTTATGGGATTATTCCTCCTGTTCAGCAGGAAGTGGCAAAGAGCACCACAGCAGAGCTGTTTTTATAGCTCCTCCCTTCCCTCCCACTCCAGTCATTCGACCGAAGTTAGGAAGAGAAAGGAAAAGCCAAAGGTGCAGAGGTGACTAAAGTTTAACAAAAATAAGTACATACCTGTCTTAGAAATGACAGGGTGGGCTGTGGACTCGTCATATCATAAAAGAAATAAATTTATCAGGTAAGCATAAATTTCCTTTTCTTTTACAAGATATGATGAGTCCACGGATTTCATCCTTACTTATGGGATACAATACCAAATCTATAGGACACGGATGAAAGGGAGGGACAAGACAGGAACCCAAATGGAAGGCACCACTGCTTGAAGAACCTTTCTCCCAAAACCAGTCTCAGATGAAGCAAAAGTGTCAAATTTGGAAAATTTGGAAAAAATGTGAAGAGACGACCAACAGAAGCATCGTTTTTAAATGCCCATGAGGAAGCCACAGCCCTAGTGGAATGAGCCATAATTCTTTCAGGAGGCTGCTGTCCAGCAGTCTCATATGCCAGATGGATGATACTCTTCAGCCAAAAGGAAAGAGAGGTAGCCTTAGCTTTCTGACCCTTAAGCTTTCCAGAAAAAACAATAAATAAAGAAGATGATTGACGAAAATCTTTAGTCGCCTGCAAGTAAAACTTCAGGGCATGGACGACCTCCAAGTTATGCAACAAATGCTCCTTCTTAGAAGAAGGATTAGGGCACAATGAAGGAAAAACTATTTCTTGATTAATATTCTTATTAGAAGCAACCTTAGGAAGAAAACCAGGTTTGGTACGTAAAACCACCTTATCTGAATGAAAAATAAGATAAGGAGAGTCACATTGTAACGCTGAAAGCTCAGAAACTCTACGAGCAGAAGAAATAGCAACCAAAAATAAAACCTTCCAAGATAACAACTTAATATCTATGGAATGCATGGGTTCAAACGGAACCCCTTGAAGAACTTTAAGAACTAAATTCAAACTCCAGGGTGGAGCAATTGGTCTAAACACAGGCTTAATTCTCATCAGAGCCTGACAAAAAGACTGAACGTCTGGAACCTCTGCCAAATGCTTGTGTAGTAAAATCGACAAAGCAGAAATGTGTCCCTTTAAGGAACTTGCTGATAACCCCTTCTCCAATCCTTCTTGAAGAAAAGATAAAATTCTGGGAATCCTAACTCTACTCCATGAGTAGCCCTTGGATTTGCACCAATAAATATATTTACGCCATATCTTATGGTAAATCCTTCTAGTGACAGGCTTAAATGCCTGAATTAAAGTATCAATGACCGAAACAGAGAACCCCCGCTTAGATAAAATCAAGCGTTCAATCTCCAAGCAGTGAGCTGCAGAGAAACTAGATTCACATGTTGGAAGGGTCCCTGAATGAGAAGGTCCTGCCTCAATGGCAGCTTCAACAGCGGCAGAGAGTACATGTTCACTAGATCGGCATACCAAGTCCTGCAAGGCCACGCAGGTGCTATCAGAATAACCAAAGCCCTCTCCTGTTTGACCCATGCAATCACCCGGGGAAGAAGAGCAAATGGTGGAAACACATAAACGAGGTTGAACAACCAAGGCACTGCCAAGGCATCTATCAGTTCGGCCTGAGGATCCCTTGACCTGGATCCGTATCTTGCGAGCTTGGCATTCTGATGAGACACCATCAGATCTAATTCCGGTCTGCCCCATCTGAGAATCAGAGTGGCAAAGACCTCCGGATGAAGTTCCCACTCCCCCGGATGAAAGGTCTGTCTGCTTAAAAAGACGGCTTCCCAGTTGTCCAGATTGCTGACAGATAACAAGAGTGAGCCTCCGCCCACCAAATTATCTTGGATACTTCTGTCATCGCTAAGGAACTTCTTGTTCCTCCTTGATGATTGATGTAAGCCACAATCGTGATGTTGTCCGACTGAAAATGGATGAACTTGGCTGAAGCCAACTGAGGCCAAGCCTGAAGCGCATTGAATATTGCTCTCAATTCCAGAATATTGATTGGAAGTAGAAACTCTGACTGAGTCCACACACCCTGAGCCTTCAGGTAGTTCCAGACTGCACCCCAACCTAGTAGACTGGCGTCCGTTGTCACTATCACCCAAGAGGGTCTGTGGAAACACGTCCCTTCGGACAGATGATCCGATGACAACCACCAAAGAAAAGTCTCTTGTCTCCTGGTCCAGATCTATCTGAGGAGACGAATTTGCATAATCTCCATTCCACTGCCTGAGCATACTCAGTTGTAGCGGTCTGAGATGAAAACAAGCAAACGGAATGATGTCCATTGCCGCCACCATCAATCCAATTACCTCCATGCACTGAGCCACTGATGGCCGAGGATTGGACTGAAGGGCTTGGCATGTATTCAGAATCTTTAACTTTCTGACCTCCGTCAAGAAAATTTTCATGCATAAGGAATCTATTAGAGTTCCCAGAAATGGAACCCTTGTCTGTGAACTAATGAGCTCTTTTCTAGGCTCACCTTCCACCCGTGAGTCCTCAGAAAGGACAGAACCATGTCTGTATGAGATTTTGTCAAATGGTAAAACGACCCCTGGATCAGAATATCTTCCAGATAAGGCACCACCGCAGTGCCCCACAGTCTGAGAACCACCAGAAGTGACCCTAGAACCTTTGTGAAGATCCTGGGTGCTGTGGCCAACCCGAAGGGAAGAGCCACAAACTGAAAATGTTTGTACAGGAAGGCAAACCTTAGGAACTGGTGATGATCCTTTTGAATAGGAATATGAAGATATGCATCCTTCAAGTCCACGGTAGTCATATATTGACCCTCCTGGATCAATGGCAGAATTGTTCGAATAGTCTCCATCTTGAAGGAAACTTGTTTAGACTCTTTAGATATAAAATAGGTTGAAAAGTACCCTCTTTTTTGGGGACCATGAAAAGATTTGAGTAAAAACCCCGAATTGCTCCCATAGTAGAGATGTCTTTTACACAACGTAAGAATGCCTGTCTTTTTATCTGGTCTACAGACAATCGTGAAAGAATTGAATTCCAGTTGATACCCTTGGGACACGATTTCCAGTGTCCAGGGGCCCTGAACATATCTCACCCAAGCCTGGGCAAAGAAAGAAAGTCTGCCCCTTACTAGATCCGGTCCCAGATCAGGGGCCAACCCTTCATGCTGTCTTGGTAGCAGCAGCGGGCTTCTTGGGTTGCTTACCCTTGTTCCAAGCCTGGTTGGGTCTCCAGACGGACTTGGTCTGTGCAAAATTCCCTTCCTGTTTAGCGGAAAATTTTTGAAAGGAACAAAAATTATTTTGTTTACCCCCTCAGTTTAGCTGTTCTATCCTGAGGTAGGAGATGACCCTTATCTCCCGTAATGTCAGAAATGATTTCTTTCAAGTCAGGCCCGAATAGGGTTTTTCCTTTGAAAGGAATAGCCAAAAGCTTTGACTTAGATGACACATCAGCAGACCAGGATTTTAACCATAACGCTCTATGCGCTAGAATGGCAAATCCGGCATTCTTAGCCGCCAATTTGGCAATCTGAAAGGCGGCATTCGTAATAGAAGAATTAGCCAGCTTAAGAGCCTTAATTCTATCTAAAATATCCTCTAAAGGAGTCTCAGTCTTAAGAGACTCTTCAAAGGCGTCAAACAGAAGGCCGCCGCAGTTGTAACTGGTACAATGCAGGCCGTCAATTGTAAAAGGAAACCCTGATTAATAAATAACTTTTTTAGAAGACCCTCCAATTTCTTATCCATAGGGTCTTTGAAAGCACAACTGTCCTCAATAGGAATAGTTGTATGCTTAGCCAGGGTAGATATAGCTCCCTCCACCTTAGGGACTGTTTGCAAAGAGTCCAGAACAGTGTCAGATATGGGATACATTTTCTTAAAATTAGGAGAAGGTGAGAACGGGATACCCGGTCTTTCCCATTCCTGTGTAATAATTTCCAAAATTCTTTTAGGAACCGGATAAAACCTCTGTAAGGGTAGTTGACATAACTGCAGCCATATCCTGCAGAGTAAATGAAGTAGACGCGGTTGAGGACCCCGTCGTCGATTGGGTGGGCGTTAAAGGTTGTGACGTTTAGGGAGAATTTAGCGGCATACCCTGATTCTCACCAGACTGAGAATCATCCTTAGGCACACTTTCCTTAAAGAAAACGTGCTCTTTACATTGTAAGGCCCTTTCAGTACATAAGGGACAAAAAGTAAGAGGGGGTTCCACAATGGCATCTAAACACATAGAACACGTAGATTCCTCAAGATCAGACATGTTAAACAGACTAGCAATAGCACTAATAGTCGTTCTTTATTTGCTATATTGTACTCTGAAGCTAAAACAATACAAACAAAAATTTTAAGTAAAAAGTGCACTGCGCCTTTAAATAATAGAAACGCAACAATTTTTCTGAGATTACAAAAACAACGTTTGCAGAAATAAAAAATGTCCTAATGAGCCCAAAATAGCTTAACAATTTTGCCCCACTTGTTAGGATATATAATACTGTATATCAATTTATAACAACTGTATGAACTTAAATTATAGTAATTCAGGCCCCTGCGGCGCCTACCTGCCCCCAGATCACACTGAAGAAAATGTCTTTAACACTCTCTTGGCCCTACGATTGGAAAACTGAGCTAGGCCCCACCGGAGCCTCAGAACCTGCTGCTGATCCGGTAAACACACTGCGCGGCTGAGCGCGTGAAAATAGGCCCCGCCCACCATGGGCATAACTCTTATCCGTACCTAGACCCGCATGGGTAGATAACTAACATGTCGTTCTTAGCCATGTGCCCCTCTCATAAAACACTGCATCTCAGAGAATAAGTCCCTTGTCAGCCAGTTATAAACATAAAATAACTAAGCCAGAACTGCTTTCTCCCATCGTCAGCCCACACAGAAATTTTAAAGTGAACACAGCACACTATTAAACAAGTACAATAAAGGGACTTCCAGGAACACCATTATCTCTATAGTGCATACTGATTACCCCTTCCCAGTTAGGGAATTATGTCAGCCTGTTCCGGTATATCAAGTCTCCCCAGAAAACAAAAGACTAAACATACCTCAATGCTGCTTGTAGCATGACACCATTCTCCACAGTGAAGATTTTTCTTTATATTACCTTCAGCTGCTCTGTGGGAACCAGTATGGATCTTAGATAATGCTTGCTAAGATCATCAACATCAGGGATTTTAATTGACTTATGATTTCTCCCTGAGAAAAATAGTACTCACTGGCACCATTTTAAAACAAAAAAAAAACTTGATTGAAGAATCTAAACTAACACCTCAACTTTACCTCTTCCTATCACTAACACAGGCAAAGAGAATGACTGGGGTTGGAGGGAAGGGAGGAGCTATATATACAGCTGTGGTGCTCTTTGCCACTTCCTGCTGAACAGGAGGAATAAGTAAGGATGAAATCCGTGGACTCGTCACATCTTGTAAAAGAAATAACAATCAAAATTATCCAAAATAGAAATAATTACACCTAATCTAATACCTTTATAAAAAATAAAAAATCCCCCCAGAATAAAAAAAAAATCTCTAGCCTACAATAAACTACCAATAGCCCTTAAAAGGCACCTTTTGTAGGGCATTGCCCTAAGGAAATCAGCTCTTTTACCTGTAACAAAATACAAAGACCCCCCAACAGTAAAACCCACCACCCAACCAACCCCCCAAAATAAAAAAAAACCTAACTGTAACAAAAACCTAAGCTACCCATTGCCCTGAAAAGGGCATTTGTATGGGCATTGCCCTCAAAAGGGCATTCAGCTCTTTTACATTGCCCTGAAAAGGGGATAGAATTTGAGAGCATGCACAACCTCCAAGTTGTGCAACAGGCATTCTTTATGAGTAGAAGGATTGGTACAGAGAGATGGAACAACAATTTCCTGATCTATATTTCTATCCAAAACCACTACAGAAAGAAACCCCAATTTAGTAAGAAGAACCGCCTTATCCATATGAAAGATAAGGTAAGGCGAATCACACTGCAAAGATGAGAGTTCCAAAACTCTCAGAGCAGAAGAGATAGCAATAAAAAACAAAAACTTCCAAGATAGCAACTTAATATCTATGGAATGCATTCGCTCAAATGAAGCCAGCTGCAAAACTTTAAGAACAAGATTAAGGCTCCAAGGAGGAGCAACAGGTTTAAACACAGGCCTGATTCTGACCAGGGCCTGACAAAAAGATTGAACATCTGGCACATCCGCCAGACGCTTGTGTAACCATATAGATAATGCAGAAATCTGACCTTTCAGAGAACTGACTGAAAACCCTTCTCCAGACTTTCCTGGAGAAAAGACAAAATTCTAGGAACCCTGACCCTACTCCAAGAGTAGCCCTTAGATTCACACCAATAAAGTTATTTATACCATACCTTATGGTAAATTTTTCGAGTAACAGGCTTGCAAGCCTGGATCATGGTCTCAATGACCGACTCAGAATATCCACGCTTAGACAGAACTAAATGTTCAATCTCCAAGCAGTCAGCTTCTGAGAAATTGGATGAAGAAATGGACTCTGAGTTAAAAGGTCCTTCCTCAGAGGCAATCTCCAATGCGGCCGAGATGACATCTTCACTAGGTCTGCATACCAGATCCTGCGAGGCCATGCAGGAGCTATTAGAATTACTGATGCTCTCTTTACAAGCCATCAGAGCATTGTAAATCGCTCTCAACTCATAGATGTTTATTGGGAGAGCAGCTTCCTCCTGAGTCCATAGTCCCTGCACCTTTAACAAGTCTCAAACTGCTCCAGCGTCTGTCGTCACAATTACCCAGGTAGGTCTCCAGAAGCATGTGCCCTGAGACAGATGCTCCTGAGCAAGCCACCACGGGAGAGAGTCTCTTGTCAACTGGTCTAGATCTATCCTTTAAAACAGATCAGAATGGTCTACATTCCATTGTCTGAGCATGCATAACTGCAGAACTCTCAAATGGAATCGAGCAAAGGGAATGATGTCCATTGAAGTAACCATCAGACCAAGTAATTCCATACATTGAGCTAATGATGGCCGAACATCAGACTGAAGAGAGTGCAAGAAGAAAGAATCTTGGACTATCTGACCTCTGTCAGAAACATTTTCATAGATAGGGAATCTATTATGGTTCCTAAGAAAATCACCCTTGTAGCTGTAACAAGGGAACTCTTCTCCAGATTCACTTTACATCCATGGGAATGTAGAAAAGACAAGGGCATCAACTTATCAAGCTGTCAACTTACCTGCATTCGACGGCACCAATACGCTTGCCTAAGTTCGCCTAACATCGCTGCCGCGGACATGAATACGCTCTCCAAAATTACCAAAAAAGCTGTCAAAAAGCCGCGCACCAAGTATGGAGCGATGAGCAGCGGACTGTTGTTAACTAACAGTCATCGATCTCGCTGCTCTTCGGCTTTATCACAGCTTTTTTGGTAAACTATCACTAAACACCCACACTATATTAAACTGATTAACCCCTATACCGCTGCTCCCGGACCCCACCGCAACTAAATAAAGTTATTAACCCCTAAACCACCGCTCCCGGAGCCCACTGCAACTCTAATAAATGTATTAACCCCTAAACTGCCGCTCCCGGAGCCCGCTGCCACCTACATTATATTTATTAACCCCTAATCTGCCCCCCTACACCGCCGCAACCTACATTATATTTATTAAACAAAGATTTTTCAACACCTTTCAGTGAGACAAAATAGAACCCAATACTCGAAGGAACAGTTAGGCTGGTAAGATACGTTTTAAAACTTCACCTTTATTTAGACTCCGTGAGTAAAAAGACAAAGGCACAGTACACAGACCTGACTACCGCTGACGCGTTTCCTGCCCTATTGGGCACTTCATCAGAGCTACCTGACAGGTGTGTAAAGGCTCCTTAAGAACAGGATATGAGCTCTACACACCTGTCACATAATTAAATATAACAACAGAAAAATAATATAAGTAAACACCAAAACTAATGTGTGAAATAATAATATAAATTATGCATATTAAACAAACTTGAAAGAATTATATACATAAGAAAAGAATACATATATATACAAAAATACTAAGACTATGTTTTCTTATAAAATTATATTACTGATTCTGCACATTAAAAACGATAGTACAAACAAAGTCTGGTGGGCAAGGGCTCATTCTGTTACCCTTAAATTAGATATTCAGAGAATAAATCCCAGTGACTATTCGCTAACTTAAATATGATCAAAACATACATATAATATATGGAGTTATTAAATGTTTTAGTCAATCATGATAGACCCACATGTAAAATATATTCATTCATTTAGATATACACTGAGAGCAAAATCCGCAAAGTGTCCCAATACATATTATACCATATAAAAGTCAAATGCTAAAGAGTACAAATATATTAAGAGGGGCACACACAGACTGCTCCCAGTGAATCCAAACATAAACAAAGTATTTATGTCAATATGTATAATCTTGATCATACCAAAATCTAGATATATTTTAAATTTCAAATTCTCAGTATATAAGAAACATTTTAATGTAAAACATTATGAATCCAAAAATAACCCCAATATTCTGAGATTTATATATTGTCAATGAACAATTTGATGTCACTAATTTTATTAATACCAAGAGGAGCACCAGTTTTTAAAGTGTGAATCCAGTAAACTTCACGCTTACTGAGTGCTGCATATCTATTCCCACCTCTGGGTCCTAATTTGACTGCCTCAATCCCTTGAAATTTAAAACCAGCTGATTTATCATCATGTAAAGCAAAATGCTTATCTACAGGGGTTTTGGGAATTTCTGCCTCAAGAGAAAGCAAATGTTCCCTTATTCGATCTTTGAGCATCCTAGATGTTAACCCTGTATATTGAAAATTAAAGACCTTGCAAGTTAAAAGATATATAACAAAGGTGGAAGTGCAAGAAATATGCTCTTTAATCTTAAATATCTGGCCTGTACTTGTAGAGGTAAATGAATCCCCAACTGTGGCATGACTGCAACTCTTACAAGGTCTAACATTACATTTATAAAAGCCTGGTTTTGATGTTAACCAATTAGTTGACTGTGTGCTGAGTGAGCTCTTTTTACTAAAATCCTTTCTGACCATGTCTCCAATGGTTTTAGCTTTTCGAGAGATAAAGTTACATTTAGTAGAAATATGTTTAAGATCTACATCCCTATCTAAAATAGGTAATCTGTTCTTAATAATTCTACTAATGTTATCAAATTGTCTACTGTAAGACGTGATCAAATTGACACCATCCTTAATCCTGATGTCCTTATCTTTATCTTTTAGTAAGCTATTTCTATCATATTTGCTCACTTGTTCAGATATTGTTATTAAATTTTGTTCATCATAACCTCTCTCTTTCAATCTTAGGGTGAGATCTGCTGCATGTTTCTTATAACTTTCCAAGCTACTACAGTTCCTCCGTAGTCTAATATATTGACCCTTTGGTATCCCCTTTTTCAAATGAAATGGATGACAAGAATCTGTTCTGAGAATAGTGTTGCCCGAGATTTCTTTCCTAAAGACCTCTGTAACAATACCCTCTGTATTTTGGCTAAGTTTAACATCTAGAAATGGTATACCATCTTTGGAGTGACTAAATGTGAATTTTAAGTTGTCATCATTCTGGTTCAAATATTCCACAAATTCATCTAAATCTTTATCTTTACCACTCCATAACAATAACATATCGTCTATGAAACGTGTATAATAGACGATATGCTTCTTGAATGGATTGGCAAGACTAAACAATTTTTTGTCCTCAAAATTTGCTAAATAGAGATTAGCATACGAGGGGGCAAATTTTGCCCCCATCGCAGTGCCTCTCTGCTGTAGAAAATATATACCATCAAAAATAAAATAATTATGATGTAGCAAAAAATCTGGTTACTTGTAACATAAAATCAATTAGATCTGAATCATAATTAGAATATTTAGACAACATAGCTTCCATAGCTAACAAACCTTGATCATGTGGTATACAAGGGATTGAGGCAGTCAAATTAGGACCCAGAGGTGGGAATAGATATGCAGCACTCAGTAAGCGTGAAGTTTACTGGACTCACACTTTGAAAACTGGTGCTCCTCTTGGTATTAATAAAATTAGTGACATCAAATTGTTTATTGACAATATATAAATCTCAGAATATTGGGGTTATTTTTGGATTCATAATGTTTCACATTAAAATGTTTCTTATATACTGAGAATTTGAAATTCAAAATATATCTAGATTTTGGTATGATCAAGATTATACATATTGACATAAATACTTTGTTTATGTTTGGATTCACTGGGAGCAGTCTGTGTGTGCCCCTCTTAATATATTTGTACTCTTTAGCATTTGACTTTTATATGGTATAATATGTATTGGGACACTTTGCGGATTTTGCTCTCAGTGTATATCTAAATGAATGAATATATTTTACATGTCATGATTGACTAAAACATTTAATAACTCCATATATTATATGTATGTTTTGATCATATTTAAGTTAGCGAATAGTCACTGGGATTTATTCTCTGAATATCTAATTTAAGGGTAACAGAATGAGCCCTTGCCCACCAGACTTTGTTTGTACTATCGTTTTTAATGTGCAGAATCAGTAATATAATTTTATAATAAAACATAGTCTTAGTATTTTTGTATATATATGTATTCTTTTCTTATGTATATAATTCTTTCAAGTTTGTTTAATATGCATAATTTATATTATTATTTCACACATTAGATTTGGTGTTTACTTATATTATTTTTCTGTTGTTATATTTAATTATGCGACAGGTGTGTAGAGCTCATATCCTGTTCTTAAGGAGCCTTTACACACCTGTCAGGTAGCTCTGATGAAGTGCCCAATAGGGCAGGAAACACGTCAGCGGTAGTCAGGTCTGTGTACTGTGCCTTTGTCTTTTTACTCACGGAGTCTAAATAAAGGTGAAGTTTTAAAACGTATCTTACCAGCCTAACTGTTCCTTCGAGTATTGGGTTCTATTTTGTCTCACTGAAAGGTGTTGAAAAATCTTTGTTCACTTATTGCTTTAATCGAGGGTTTGGCAGGGGAGCCCTTCCCAACACCTGTGAGACAAGCCGGGATGCTGCTGTGAACTCAGGCAGTATCTGTAACTGCTGCAACTGACTGCACTACTAAAGAGTGGATACAACAGTTCCGTTTTCCTAGATCTCATCGAATATTGGACAACATTCTCAGAAACAAGTGAGTTTGTTTACATATTTTATATTTGCTAGAATTGTCTGGCTTATGTCCACTCATTTCCAACGATGAGTCTTGCGAATGTAAGGGGTTAACGGATCTTGCAACCAGCTGCTACAGTATAACACAGGTCTATCACAATTGTTTCTTAATTGGACAAAGCGATACAGTGTCTCAGCCAGTACTCATTGATATATTGTGCTTTCTATTCAACATTGCTTTTTGCTTTTTGATCCTCATATTGAATCACATGTCCAAATTGTTTGTTTGCATTTCTTTATATTTATTAAACCCTAATCTGCCCCCCCTACACCGCCGCCACCTACATTATATTTATTAAACCCTAATCTGCCCCCCCTACACTGCCGCCACCTACATTATATTTATTAACCCATAATCTGCCCCCCTACACCGCCGCCACTATATTAAATTTATTAACCCCTAAACCTAAGTCTAACCCTAACCCTGACCCCCACCTAAGTCTAACCCTAACCCTGACCCCCACTAAATTAAATATAATTTAAATAAATCTAAATAAATATTCCTAGCATTACCTAAATTATTCCTATTTAAAACTAAATACTTACCTATAAAATAAACCATAATATAGCTACAATATAACTAATAGTTACATTTTATCTAGCTTAGGGTTTATTTTTATTTTACAGGCAAGTTTGTATTTATTTTAACTAGGTACAATAGTTGTTAAATAGTTATTAACTATTTAATAACTACCTAGTTAAAATAAATACAAAAGTACCTGTAAAATAAAACCTAACCTAAGTTACAATAATACCTAACACTACACTATAATTAAATTAATTACCTAAATTAACTACAATTAAATAAAATTAAATAAAATTATCTAAAGTAGAAAAAACCCCCACTAAATTACAGAAAATAATTACAAGATTTTTAAACTAATTACACCTAATCTAATAGCCTAACAAAATGAAAAAGCCCCCCCAATATTAAAAAGCCCTACCCAAAACTAAATTATAAATAACGCTTAAAAGGGCCTTTTGCGGGGCATTGTCCCAAAGTAATCAGCTCTTTTACCTGTAAAAAAAAAGTACAACCCCCCAACATTAACACCCACCACCCATACACCCAACCCTAGTCTAAAACCCACCCAATACCCCCTTAAAAAAACCTAACACTAACCCCTTGAAAATCACCTTACCTTGAGAAGTCTTCACCCAACTGGGCCGAAGTCCTCGATGAAGTCGGGTGAAGTGGTCCTCCAGACGGGCAGAAGTCTTCATCCAAGCCGGGCAGAAGAGGTCCTCCAGACGAGCAGAAGTCTTCATCCAGACGGCATCTTCTATCTTCATCCATCCGGTGCGGAGCGGCTCCATCTTCAAGACATCCAATGCAAAGCATCCTCTTCATCCGGAGTCTTCTTCAACAATGACGGGTCCTTTAAGTGATGTCATCCAAGATGGCGTGCCTTCAATTCCGATTGGCTGATATAATTCAATAAGCCAATTGGAATTAAGGTAGGAAAAATCCTATTGCTTGATGCAATCAGCCAATAGGATTGAAGTTCAATCATATTGGCTGATCCAATCAGCCAATAGGATTGAGCTTGCATTCTATTGGCTGATTGGAACAGCCAATAGAATGCAAGCTCAATCCTATTGGCTGATTGCATCAGCCAATAGGATTTTTCCTACCTTAATTCCGATTGGCTGATAGAATTCTATCACGCTTGACAAAACAGGGAAAGTCTGCCCCCACTTGATCCAATCCCGGATTGGGGGTCGACCCTTCATGCTGACTTAGACTCAGCTGAGGGTTTCTTTGATTGCTTCCCCTTATTCCATGATTGATTGGGCTTACAAGAAGACCCTTTTCCACCCATAATATCAGAAAATGTTTCTGCCAGACCAGGTCCAAGATCTTACCCTTGTAAGGAAGCGCCAGGCTTGGGCTAAGGCAGTGAAGCCAGACATATTTGTTCCCAGTCTAATAACTTGCATGGTAGCATCAGAAATAAAGGAATTGACTAGTTTGAGAGCCTTAATCCTATCTTGGATCTCCTCCAATGGAGTCTCTACTAAAATTGATTTAGACAAGGCATCACACCAATATGATGCTGCACTTGCTACTGTGGCAATAAAAAACTGCAGGTTGCCATTGAAGACCTTGATGAACATACACCTTTTTCAAATAAGCCTCCAGCTTTTTGTCCATGGGATCCTTAAAGGAGCAGCTATCCTCTATAGGAATCATAGTTCTCTTAGCCAGAGTAGAAATAGCCCCTTCTACTTTAGGCACAGTGCGCCATAAATCTTTAATAGAGTCAGCAACAGGAAATATCTTTTTAAAGATGGGAGACGGGTATCTCTGGCTTCTCCCATTCCTGTGAAATAATCTCTGTCACACGTTCTGGAACAGGAAACACTTCCACAGAGGAAGGAACATCATAGTATTTAAAGTTTACTAGACTTCTTAGGGTTGACAACAACAGAAGTATTGGAGTCATCCAAAGTAGCCAATACCTCCTTTAACAGTACACAAAGGTGTTCAAGCTTATATCTTAAGTTTACTTCTTCAGTATCAGATGAAGGAATAATACTGTCCAAATCTGAGATCTTACCCTCAGAGGCTACCAACGTATCCTCCTCATCAGACTTATGAGGGTCCGGGAGGGCAACCTGCGTATCAGTAGGTGGAACAGAAGCCTTACTATCTGAATGCCTAATTTTCCTCTTACGTTTTCCCGGCATAGGAAAAGCAGATAATGCTGCAGATACCGCAGAAGATACATGTGCAGCAAAATATGCAGGCAAATAAATTCCTCCAGAAGGCTGAGAGGAACTGCAGGGCACTGTATGTGATGCCATAGAGACTTGGGATGTTTGGGGAGAAAGCTGTGGCATTGCCAGAAGAGCATCATTCTGAGAGACATTGGGCTTAAAGGGCAACAATTTATCTTTAAATTGAAGTGTTCTAGCTAAGCATGCAGCACAGAATTGCATAGGCAAAATAGTTTGTGACTCAAGGCATAACAAGCCTTTGTCAAAAGACACAGTCTTGGTCCATGTCCATAATACAAAATAAAAAATTCCCCAAATTGTAGAATTTTTTAAAATACACTGTCACTTTAAGAATTTTTAATACCACAGCCTCTTAACGTTATGCAAAAATTCTTTAAAATAATAAACCAATCAGGCCCCCTACACCTCAGACAGGCTGAAGTGCCTTACTGTAACACGTATACACAATTTGGCTGTAAGAAGTCTCTAAAACGATCATATAGTAGATCAACACTGAAGAGACTGAAATTCAATGACGCTGCTCTGTGAATATCCGACAGCAGAGTGAAGTCACATAATTGGCAGAGAGAGGAAAGTATGCAGCAAGTAAATGGTGCTCGTTTTCCTCTGCCACCAACACTAGAGCTTAATTTACACAAACGCTCATGCAGTGTGTCAGTTAGCCTGTTCTAACTAAGCAAGCAAAGATAAACAACTGCCAAATTTTAAGTTTATACATAAATCCCTGTATAAAACATTAGCCACACACATACTAATAAAGTGTTTCAACAAAATTAGCCCAAAGAGGAAAAACTTCACAATACAGGGCCCCTATTTAACAAAGGTCTTGCGGACCTGATCCGACAGTGCGTATCAGGTCCGCAAGACCTCGCTGAATGCGGAGAGCGATACGCTCTCCGTATTCAGCATTGCACCAGCATCTCACAAGAGCTGCTGGTGCAACGCCGCCCCCTGCAGACTCGCGGCCAATCGGCGGCAAGCATGGAGGTGTCAATAAACCCGATCGTACTCGATCGGGTTGAATTGTGGCGATTCCTGTCCGCCTACTCTGAGCAGGTGGACAGGGTTATGGAGCAGCGGTCTCTGTGACCGCTGCTTCATAACTACTGTTTCTGGTGAGTCTGAAGACTCGCCAGAAACACGGGCCATCAAGCTCCTTTCGGAGCTTGATAAATAGGCCCCCTAGTCTCAACATACATAATTTGCCTGCCCACTGCCAAAGAAAATCCTGTATAAAGGATTTTAAAAATGTCCTTATCTAGTACATATGACATGTTCTTCTGAATTGCAAGTCTCCAAGACCTAGAAGACAAAAGCACTTAACTGCAATCTAGCTGTCCGACAGGAAGACAGCTCACAAGGCATGAAAGAACAAAGAAAAAGAAAAGGACAAAGAAAAAGAAAGAACAGAGTAACCAACTCTGGCTTTCAATACCATAGGCAGCAATGTGTTATGAAACAAAGCAAGGACTACTTCACAATTCCCTAACTGTTTAAAAGCAACCACTACTCTACTGAAGAGATTGACATGGACTCAGCTAAACCAAAATCTTTGCTTGCAGAGAAAAGTACCCGAAAAAGGAATTAATTTCTTCAGACACCAAACTTCACCTCCTCCATTGACAGAGGCAAAGAGAATGACTGGGGATTATGGGTAGGGAAGTGAAACTTAACAGCTTTGCTGGGTTGCTCTTTGCCTCCTCCTGCTGGCCAGGAGTAATATTCCCACTAGTAGAGAATAATTTAGTAGGAATCCTTACTGTGATGGTAATTATATAATCACCAATCTACTAAACGTTTGTTAGTAGTGAACTAATCTTAGTATATACAACCAGAGTGTCGCAAATAGTATATATATATATATATATATATATATATGACAGTGTGTAAATCTATAAATACAATAGATATTGATAGATATTGACATAAATCCACACTGGTATTAGACCATAAACTATATGAATGTCAGTATATTTATGAAAATCTTAGTAGTGCTATCCAAATAATGTATCAGCTTATGGCAGGGTTATGACGCAATATAAACAATAATTTTCCTTAAAAATAGAAACCCTTAATCAACATGCACCTACTAGACCATACAATTAATATAAATATCTGAATTCTTTTATTTAGTTAATATCCATGAACATTTTTTACATATATTTGCAATAAAAGGAAATTAAATAATATTATATGCACTTGAAAACTATTTAAATATGTTATGCAAAGTTCATACACGCTTATCTTTAAAACCAACCTTATTTACAAATCTTTTAACATCCAAGCAATACAATTCTAAACTGTGCTCTTAAACAATAGGATAATATATATTCTGCTATTTAACTGCAATTTATCCTAATACATAATTAACTTACAATATCAGAACTTGCACAGATGAGTTACTTAACAAATCAGATACAGATTTAAACAATATATAGGCTGTGAAATGCTAACTTGAAAAACACACTGCTTCTTTAAATCTTTTAAATGTACTTTAAACTGTAGTGACTTAGAATTTAACTAATAGTCTTGCCAATAACTTTAAATATGTTACCAGGGTAAAGAGCAGTTGATAGCCAATATTCCTTAATATGAATTGTTTCACCTCAGAAATTTCAAAATTGGGGATAATGCATATGGAGTCCAATAGTAGGTGTGTGCTTTAATAATAACTGCAGCAGTTATTCCTTCTGGATCAACCAACACAACAACCTCTCTTAGTCTCTATGCTGGGGTTTAAATCATCTGATTTCACCCCTCCCCGTTTTTTATTTTTTTCATTCATTGGTGAATATTGGAAACGCCCACAGCCTTGTCCCTTGTCATTGGATAATTGGAATATCTTATCTTTAACAGCCAAAAGGTTTTCTGGCTGTAGTTCTCTCATGGCAACACCGGGTGGCAGCATTATACAAACAAAACAAATTCACCTTTACATTTCTAAACATTTTTAAGCAAGTTAATTATTTTCATAAAATGGTTATTTAATCAGATCACACTCTCTGCATTAATCATATATAACCCCAATTACAGATGGTTAATATTAGGTTATTTTTTTCTGATTATTCTGATACCAAATATGTTATATTATTAACATTTTATTATATTAAGGTAATTTAATACTGCTAATTATTAGCTTAAAATTATGCATTATAATTTTATCAGTATTCTGGCATTTCTATACAAATAACAGCTTATTTTTAATTCAGTATTGTACTTTATTCCAACAAGAATATGCCATATTTTCTGTTTCTAATAAGCCCAGGATGTATCAACCTTCTTCATGCAGATCTGAGATTATATGCCTGAAAAATATAAACAATACAGAGGTTATTAAACATTTTGACTGACTAAAACAGTTACCTCCCAAGCTTAGCAAATACCAATGTAATAATAGAGAATTAGACAATTTCCCAAATTTCTATATTTAATACATTCTGGGGCATGTATTCAAAAAAAATGTATTTGCTGTCTGTTTAGTAAATCTCAAAGTCACACCTTAGCATGTGTCTTTGAGATTCCTAAGGTCTTTACTGCTCCTTCAGTAACCCTATATTCCAGACTCCCTGTCTCTCACTCACCACATGGGGTCAATCCACGAGTAGTTGTAAAAGTCTTAATACAGCATATTTTCTGTTTAGCTAGTAGTGCAGACGTGTATTTGATGTTTAGGGATAACTAACACCTATGTGCGTAAAAGCTGTTTCCCTATGATTTTGTGTGGTGTCACCTATCTGACAATCTATCCTCTTAATTTGCCTTTTATGACTCATCCTGTCTCAAACTGTAAGTTGATTATAGCAAATTTGGTATGGGCCTCATGTTCCATTGTTCCCCCATGTGTGTTCAGCATAACTTTACATAATGAGTGTGGGAGATCTCTTAGAAATAATCCTTTGTTCTACAGACCATGTGCACATCCACAGATTTATTAAATAAAGATAAATATACTTCTATATATTATTTAATAATATTTCAAATACCTTGACATAAATCCCCCTTTCAAATTCAAAAATATGTAGGACACATGTATTTGAATTGGATCAAAGTTAGTGGTATTTGGTGAGGATGTTGACTGTACACATCATGGACAGCCTTCTATGTAGATAGTCTGTTATTTTGAGCCTTCATGTTTATCAGTTAGGCATCTTTAAACTACAGTATGTCTTTAGTTCATTTAGGGATATGATACTTCATTCTCCCTCTATGACTTATAGTTGGGATCTGGGATGACATGCCCGCAATTGATTGATATGGACCCATTTATCTATGAAACTTTCATTTTTGGGGATCCTTATTTTATAGGCCATTGGAGATATTTTGTCAGTAATGACAAAAGGACCTTTCCATGAGGGAAGAAATTTCTTCTCCCTAACCTGATCTCTTCCAAAGTTATAAAGATAAACTTTATCATTTATTTTATATTCCTTTTTGGACGTTTTGAGATCATAATAGGTTTTAGTGGCAGTTGCAGCTCTTTCTAAATTCCTTTGAGCAAATTCAAAGGCATATTGCAGGTGTTTTCTTAAGTTCTCCACATATTGATGTGTATTGGCAGCGTTTATCAAGTTTTGGTCTGATGTACGGTACAGCAGATGCTGAGGTAGAACCATTCTTCTACCAGTTATTAGTCCAAAAGGTGACATCTTGGTAGCACAACTTGGAGTTGCTCTTAATGCCATTAAGACTAGAGGTAGTTTTACATCCCAGTCTTTACCCGTTTCACTCACAAACTTTTTGAGGATTTTAACAATGGACTGGTTGTAACGCTCTACACCACCACTTGAGGCAGCTCTATAAGCAATATGGAGCTTTCTTTTAACCCCTAGTATTTTCCACATTTTGTTCATCACTTCGCTAGTGAAGTTGGTCCCCCGATCTGACTCGATTCTTTGGGGTAAACCAAATCTGGAAAATATATTGTTGATGAGCAACGCTGCACATGTTTCAGCACTGTTGTTAGGTGCACTAATGCACTCTACCCATTTAGTGAACAGGCATGTCACGGTTAACATGTATTTGTTACCTCTTGATGATCTTGTTACTGGACCAATAAAATCAATTTGTAAATCTGGACCATGGCATTACCATCCCCCTTTTCTGCAATGGTGCTCTATGCGTTGGTGCAGTGGGTTGAAACTGTGGGCAGATTAAACACCCCTGACAGTAGGTTTGAACATCTTTCAACATGTGTGGCCAAAAAGCGTAATCACGCAATATTTCATACGTGAGTTTGGCACCACGATGACCAGATGTGGGAGCATCATGGGCATGTTGAAGCATTAGACCTCTGAACTTGGTGGGTACTACCTATTGCTGGATGCCAGTTTTGGAGGTTCTAATTAACAAACCATCCTGTAACTTGAATTGTGATCTAGATTTCACTAAGATTCTAAGATCTTCTTTGCCAATACAATCATCTTTTGATATGGGGTTGCTTTCAGGATCTTCTATGTGTTTATAGAAGATGCCTACAATGGGGTCTTCTTTTTGACTTGTGATCAGATCCTCACTGGGAGAATCCTGACTCCATTGTACCAAGTTAGGCTCACTCTGTTATTTTGCCTGGTTTCTAGTAATGGCTTCTACCTGAATCGAACCCATTAAGTGGTCAATATTAAGGAGTTCTCCAGTTATGGCTCCTTGTTTGGCTAATGAATCCGCAAGGTCATTGCCTTCCTTATCCGGACCTAGAATTCTGGAATGACCCTTGGTCTTTTTCCAGTGTATGGTTAAATCATTGCATACCACCAGATTATCAATCTCGTAGAACAACTTGCCATGCTTGACTGATTTGTTATTGCTTTTCTGCATGCCATTTCTTTTCCAAGTTGGCAGGTATTCAACAAAACTGTAACGCACATAATTTGAGTCAGTTATGTTCACAAATTCATGAATACCATGTTCAATAGCCATTTCAATGGTCTTGAAAACAGCAGTTAGTTCTGCAACTTGACTGGATCTTGGTCCAATGTTGAAACCTATAGATATATTTGGGAATCCATTTGCCCCAGTTATACCAATGCCAGCGACTAATCTGCACTCATTATCAATAGTGGCATGGTAAGAACAACCATCAACATACACCCAAGGTAATGTTTGACAATGGTCCTCATTGTACATTTTATATGGGGAAAGCAATTGTTCCTCCAGAAAATCATCTTCTGATAATTCTTCCCCAGGATCTCTAGCAGTACAGTCGTGGAGCTCAGCAAGCCCTTGTGCGACTGGATTATTTTTATTCTGCTTGTAGCAAATTTCTAATGGCCAGCCATGCAGGGAAAGAGTCCACGCTATTATGCGGCTATTTGACAAATTCCCATCTCTTATTCTTTCACTTTGCAAATATAGCAAAGGCTGGTGGGCCGTTTCTACAATAATTTTCTCGCCCTGTATATAGCTGCAGAAATTTTGTAGAGCCCATACAGTAGATAAGAGGGCTTTTTCGCAATCGTTAAACTTTATTTCTACTGGGGATAGATTTTTGCTCGCATAAGCAATGGCTTTGTTCAAATTATCATGCTTTTGGTATAAAACAGCACTCATGCTTATATCTGTGTAACCTGTCTCTAAGAAGAAAGGTTTACCACCTTCAGGGTACGCTAAGCAAGGTGCTTGAGTGAGTTTTCTCTTCATCTCTCTGATGGCTGTCTCTTGAGACTCACCCCAGTGCCATTTCACATCTTTCTTTAGAAGAAGTAGTAGTGGTTTAGCTAATTCCGCATAATTATCAATGAATTTGCGAGAATAATTTGTCATACCCAGGAATGATCTCAATTCCTTTAAGTTAGTTGGGTTTTTAGAATTTACTATAGCTTCAACCTTTTTCTTCTGGGGATTTAATCCTCCAGAAGTAACTTCATGTCCCAAGAAGTTTACACGAGTGCGGCACCATTGAGCTTTTTGTGGGGATAATTTGACACCTGCCCTTTTAAGTTGGCTGAGGACGTGTTTAAGCTCTGCGACGTGTTTTTCAAAGTCTGTGCTTTTGATTAAAATATCATCAACATAAGATAAGGTCCCCCTTTCCAGTACATCAGGCATAGCCTTATGCATGAATACAGCAAATTCATGTCCAGAATTTATGTATCCAAATGGAAGTCTCTGGAATGCTTATTGGACCTTTTGGAAAGAGAATGCCAGCTTATATTGGTCCTCTTTATGTGCCTTTATGGTCCAATATCCCTGTGCACAATCAATGGCAGTGAATATTTTGGTTCCCTGCATTTGTGCTAGGCACTGGTCAATGTATGGTACAGGCCAGCCAGACATGTATACTCATTTGTTTAGCTGTCTTAAGTCAGCACACAAACACCATTGTCCATTGGGCTTAAGGAAACCTAGAATAGTATTATTATAAGAGCTGTGCACCTGTCTAATAATACCTCTTTCTTCCAAGTTCCTTATGATCTCTGCAAGAGAATCATATGAGACTAAGGGAATTCTGTATTGTTTGACAAATACAGGTGGCGCATCGGGATCTGTTTGTATTCTTGCAATGTGCAAGTCTGTAGTACCACAGTCATACGAATCCTTAGCAAAAATATCCTTGTACTCCATCGGGAGTTCTTGCAGCTGTTGGCGTTCATCATCGCTGGAACAGCCATTAGCTAAGGATATTTGCTCTTCGACTATTTGCTGAAATCCTGGAAAGATTTCAGGCTGTCCTATTTCATAGGCTTCTTCCAACCTATAGGTGAGATCCCCTTGGTTATAGTTTACATTGCTCCCATGACTATGGGTATTGGGGTAATCTTGCTGTTTGATTGGCTGATCAAACACTAGAGAGGCTTCTTCAATTTTACAGATGCCTTCCTCTGAGCTGAAGGGATAAATAGACTGAATATTAAATAGACCCTCTGGCATAGATTCAGTTAAGTATCCTTCAGGTATTAGCCCAATTACATTATTCTGGAATCCAAAAGTGTAATAACTTGATTCCAGTGCATATCCTATGGTAGTTCCGTTGGATAATGTTATATCCTGTGTGGTCATATTATGCACCACAATATGTATTGGAACAGTTCCAATATTCACCATAGGAGTGTAGGTTACTGTGACACCCAGATTTTGTATTCTATGGGAGAGACAAATTAGTGTTTCAGAAGTTTTTAATTTCTGACCTCTCTTTATCTGTAAGGGTAAAAGAAATTTATCAGCCCCAGCAGGAATTATAACATCGCTAGATACCTGCATATTCACAGCATATGGCAATTGCTGGTTTGATTTCAGGGCTGCATTTTCATCCTGAAATACTTCAGGGTCCCCCTTTAACCTGCTCCAGAGGCAAGAATTAATCAAATCTATTTGTATGGCATATCTATGTAAGATATCATTGCCAATGTATATTTGATTATGGGGAGTATTTAAAACTAAAAACAGGTGCTTCACTGCCTTATTACCAATAGAGATAGATAATAAGCACTTAGCTGTGATGTTAAAGCTTTCAGACCTGTTATCCAGGTCGTTGACACAGTGGTCTTGGGGAGAAAGATATTTAATCACTTTAGGTTCAGCTATCTGCGCTAATAAACCTTCGCTTATATAGCTAGCTTCCTGTTTTAAGTTTAATATAGCATACTTGGTTTTACCAATGTCATGCAGTTGTATAGGGATAAATAGATCCTCTTTAACTCTCTCAATCCCTGTGAGGTATTGAGCGTGGCCTCCCCCCTTAGGGATTTTATGATCCCCCTTGTGGAGTGATATGGTTAATATATCGCCATCTAGGGAAATATTCGCTATCTTTCCAGGCGAAATTTTAAAAGTATTACCATCAGAGCCACTAAAAGGAGTCTGATCATCTATTTGTAGAATAGTGATTTCAGGTACAGAGTTATTCCTGAAATGAATCTCCACAGCATCTGGTTTCTCTTCCACCACGTGACAGCTATGTCGGGCGCGAGATATACCAGATTTTTCATAATTGATAGGTCTCTTAACTTGTGACCAAATTACATTATTTATGCAATCAATTATGGTGCTTAATCGCTTCAGGAGATCACTACCAATAATTAAACGATCAGTTGGCAGATCCACTATAATGACAGGGTGTCTTATGACCCTGTTCCCCAATTTAAATTTTAACCAGGCAGTACCGTAAACTTTTAGGGAGTCACCCCAACACCTATTAGAGAACCGTCAAACTCTTTTATTTTAGGTTTGTGGGGTGTTAGCTCATTTAGCTGTGTGTAGTACCTGTGGGATAAGATAGTTGCCTGTGATCCAGTGTCAATTAATCCACTGACAGGGTTGGAGACTGAATCTTGCAGCTCAACTAATACATAATATCTTCCTGCAGTTTCTACCATTTCACACATAAAGTTGGCGTTATCATACATTTGTGGGCTTCGCCACGTGTTACCTGAGTTTGCCATGCTTTCCGATGCAGAGGAAGCTTCATACCTACCTGTTTCCTCTATGACAGGGTCGGCTGGATTCTTTTGTACTGCATCTGTGGAAACAAGGTTAAGAGAGTGCTGCAAAGGAAGAGGTTTGTTAATTTTTCCCGGATAAGGTTGCTTGTCACCACAGTTAAATTGTCCATTTCCGGTCTGTGGGGAGAGAACATGATTAGTATCATTGATATTTATTATTACATTTTTTTATATCTCTCCCCTCCCCTTCAGGTGATACTGCAGTATTTATGACTGTGCCTGTGGTCCACTGCTGACCACTGGCTGTACCCCTAAAAAAGTATTGTTCGGTTGCTGAGCCGTAGATTTTTGACTCATATTAGCGATTTGTTTGCTCAACCGATTTAACTGGGTAAATAGCAAATCTACCTGATTGTATAAGTTACCTCTACCCCTGGGCCTATCTCTTGGTGCCCCATAATATTGATTCCTGGACCATTGGGTTCCCTCAGAATCAGGGCCGCTATTTATATTCTGGCGTGGTTGCCCCTGGGGTTCAGCTTGTTCAGCATTAGTACTTTGGGGAGCATTATATACCTGGGGTGTCTGGTTACCCTGAGAATATCTTCGCCGTCTATTGTATCTACCCTTGCGCGGATACCAATTATTTGGTGAGTATTCTCTTTGTGAGTAATTATTCACCTGATTATGTCCCCCATTTTGGTTATAGTCTCCCTGCGCCTCAACCTGTGTAGGGGGAGGGGCAGAATTAAACCTCTGTGGAGATGGTCTGTTTTGACTTGCCACCTCCGCATAAGTTTTCTTTTTAGACTCCAAATTGAGGGGGTTAGGTCACACCCTAGTTTCTGCTACAATTTTGGGTTTTAATTCCTTTTTAACCCCATGCTCACTGGACTGCTGAATAGAGTATAACTTTGTACTCTCTTTGAACAGCCATTCCAATGAGCAGTCCTCATCAAAATCTCTTGCTAAGTTAATTTTGATGGGTGTAGGCAATGCTTCAAAAAATAAATTTACAAATTCTGAGCCATCAAATCTGGGATTATCTTCAGCCATACTGTACGCATTTTTCAATACAGAAAGGAATTCGATTGGACTCTGATTCGCACGACACTTTAAACCATATACCGCTATTTTCGCGGCAGTTTTAGTGCGATATTGCCCGAATTCTTTTCTGTATTGTCATTTTACCCCATTCCAGGAATGAATATTCATATCCTTTAGTGAAGCAAAGAATTTGTGATGTTTACTGTCAAATACCCAAGGCAGAAATTCAATTTTCAATTTCTCAATTGTAACATTCATTATAGCTAAAGCATTTTCAAAAGCCTCTAAATGATCGATTACAGATGTTGTTCCCTTATTGGAGAATATAGGTACTGCGCTTTGTACGAAGGTGATTATTTTATGGGAATCATAGACTTTATCAGACTTACTTTGGGTTTCTCTGTTAGAGTTTCCCTCCCCCGCGCCAGCTGCGCTACAGCAGTCCTCTGGATTTACATCCTGAGGGGATTGTCTATTTGGGAAATCTATTTCTGACCCGTTAGGGGTCATTTGTCTATATTGTTCTATATATTTTTGTACCTCGTACCTGACACATTCGCTAAAGGAGTTAGCATTATCTGCATTATTCTCACTGTTAATATAAGGGTTTTCATTATGGCGATATGACCTTTTTAAATCGCTTAATTCTCTCTGGCTTTGCGCAAGCTGTTTATTTAAATCTTGTATCTGTGCGAGTAAGTCAATGTTATGCTTATCTAAGGCGGTTAGGTTTTGGGCAAATTCATCCATTTTATTTTTGGCTATTTTTAAATCCTCTTCGCGTCTGCGTGAGGAATGAATACTATTTTCTAGCTCCTGTATTTGCAATCGTTTGTCTGTGACACAAAACGACATTTCATCAATAATGCATATTAACAGGGGCCAAGACTTTAGTATTAGTTCTTCTCGCTTTTTGGGAGTTTTGCATTGATTAATCATTAATAATTCCTGGAAGAATTCATTCTCTTCATTCCACATATTATTGTTAACTGTAACATTTTTATCTCTAGTTTCAAGCATATCCACAAAATCATTTAATTTACCAGCAATATTTAACTTCCCTTTAATGTAACTTAAGATATCTTTCTTAAGGACCTGACCTTTAGTAATGGGTATTGTAATGGGACCAATTTCATCGCTATGTATAGAATTAAATGAGTCACTTCTGGCTACGGACATTATTATATTGGTTTAGTATTCAGTTAAACTAAAACACTAATACAATTTTTGCCAATAAAAAGAGAGAAAAAAAATTATATTTAAAAAAAAATATATTATTAATTTTGAAATATGAAAAATTAATTTTCAGAAATATGAAAAATTAATAATTGTGATTAATTTTGAAAATATGAAAAATTAATATTTTTGATTAATTTTGAAATATGAAAAATTAATATTTTTATTAATTTTTCAAAAATTAATCTTATAATAATAATTCAAGATATTAATATCAATCTCAAAATATGAAAATTGATATTTCAACTTTTCAAAAATTATATCTTCAAAATATTAATATCGAAATATGAAAAAAAAATAAAAAAATTCTCTTTTAGAATAATTTCTATTTACTACAAATATATTATATCAAAAATGATGAATATTAATAAATCTCATGCAAAGTGCCTCCAATTATTATGTCAGTATATTTATGAAAATCTTAGTAGTGCTATCCAAATAATATATCAGCTTATGGCAGGGTTATGACACAATATAAACAATAATTTTCCTTAAAAATAGAAACCCTTAATCAACATGCACCTACTAGACCATACAATTAATATAAATATCTGAATTCTTTTATTTAGTTAATATCCATGAACATTTTTGAAATATATTTGCAATAAAAGGAAATGAAATAATATTATATGCACTTGAAAACTATTTAAATATGTTATGCAAAGTTCATACACGCTTAGCTTTAAAACCAATCTTATTTACAAATCTTTTAACATCCAAGCAATACAATTCTAAACTGTGCTCTTAAACAACAGGATAATATATATTCTGCTATTTAACTGCAATTTATCCTAATACATAATTAACTTACAATATCAGAACTTGCACAGATGAGTTACTTAACAAATCAGATACAGATTTAAACAATATATAGGCTGTGAAATGCTAACTTGAAAAACACACTGCTTCTTTAAATTGTTTAACTGTACTTTAAACTGTAGTGAATTTAACTAATAGTCTTGCCAATAACTTTGAATATGTTACCAGGGTAAAGAGCAGTTGATATCCAATATTCCTTAATAGGAATTGTTTCACCTCAGAAATTTCAAAATTGGGGATAATGCATATGGAGTCCAATAGTAGGTGTGTGCTTTAATAATAACTGCAGCAGTTATTCCTTCTGGATCAACCAACACAACAACCTCTCTTAGTCTCTATGCTGGGGTTTAAATCATCTGATTTCACCCCTCCCCGTTTTTGATTTTTATCAGTCATTGGTAAATATTGGAAACGCCCATGGCCTTGTCCCTTGTCATTGGATAATTGGAATATCTTATCTTTAACAGCCAAAAGGCTTTCTGGCTGTAGTTCTCTCATGGCAACACCGGGTGGCAGCATTATACAAACAAAACAAATTCACCTTTACATTTCTAAACATTTTTAAGCAAGTTAATTATTTTCATAAAATGGTTATTTAATAAGATCACACTCTCTGCATTAATCATATATAACCCCAATTACAGATGGTTAATATTAGGTTATTTTTTTCTGATTATTCTGATACCAAATATGTTATATTATTAACATTTTATTGTATTAAGATAATTTAATACTGCTAATTATTAGCTTAAAATGCATTATAATTTTATCAGTATTCTGGCATTTCTATACAAATAACAGCTTATTTTTAATTCAGTATTGTACTGTATTCCAACAAGAATATGCCATATTTTCTGTTTCTAATAAGCCCAGGATGTATCAACCTTCTTCATGCAGATCTGAGATTATATGCCTGAAAAATATAAACAATACAGAGGTTATTAAACATTTTTGACTGACTAAAACAGTTACCTCCCAAGCTTAGCAAATACCCATGTAATAATAGAGAATTAGACAATTTCCCAAATTTCTATATTTAATACATTCTGGGGCATGTATTCAAACAGAATTTTTTTTTATTTGCTGTCTGTTTAGTAAATCTCAAAGTCACACCTTTGAGATTCCTAAGGTCTTTACTGCTCCTTCAGTAACCCTATATTCCAGACTCCCTGTCTCTCACTCACCACATGGGGTCAATCCACGAGTAGTTGTAAAAATCTTAATACAGCATATTTTCTGTTTAGCTCGTAGTGCAGACGTGTATTTGATGTTTAGGGATAACTAACACCTATGTGCGTAAAAGCTGTTTCCCTATGATATTGTGTGGTGTCACCTATCTGAGAATCTATCCTCTTAATTTGCCTTTTATGACTCATCCTGTCTCAAACTTTAAGTTGATTATAGCAAATTTGGTATGGGCCTCATGTTCCATTGTCCCCCCCTGTGTGTTCAGCATAAATTTACATAATGAGTGTGGGAGATCTCTTAGAAATAATCCTTTGTTCTACAGACCATGTGCATATCCACAGATTTATTAAATAAAGATAAATATACTTCTATATATTATTTAATAATATTTCAAATACCTTGACATGAAAATATAGTAAAAATGTATATTCAGGGAGGTTAAAGATGATGGTGTCAATGGAGGCAGCAAGGACCAAGGCCAGGATCCAGGATCAATGATCTGAAGGCAATATAAGAAGACAAATGCGCCACATGGCCCAATATTATTTGGTACAAAAAGACAAATGTTATGTGTGTCAGATACACTCACATGTGATGAAGCACCTATAGTACTGCAAATGGAGCGGTCTGGGGTCAATAACAGTCACCCAGAAAACAGGCCTCCCGAGAATGTTTGGAAATCTGTGACTAGTGGTAGAAAACACAGGGTGCCTATATGGTCTAGTACTGTTTGACCCAAGCAGGATGAAATTAAGTGTTTAAAATGCACTCACATTTGTTGAAGCATCTCCTTTGATGCTGTAGGAGCAGGCTGGGAACAATATAGTCACCCAACAGACTTAATCACAGATAGTCAGGAGACTCCAGAAGTCCATTCCAATATGATGTTTCCAAAAAATATATTGTGTCAGCAAGTGGTAAAAGTAATCAACTTACTTTATTAAAATTATTAAAAACAAGTAGCAACGTGTTTCTCAGCCACCAGTGGCTGTTTCATCAGGCTTAAGCACACAAGGAAGGAACAATAATTTCTCTATTAATTTTGTTAGAATTCAAGAAATTAGTTTAAAGCCCAAAGAAAGTAGAGGCTCAAAAGGAGGAGCCTGCAAGGTCTTTAATACCAAATTTAGACTCCAAGGAGGAGAGATAGATTTAATAATAGGTTTGATTTGAGTCAAAGTCTGTACGAAACAGTGAACATCAGGAATATTAGCAGTCATTTTTCCTTTAAAAGTATTGGCAGACAAACCTTTATCTAAACTATCCTGAAGAAACTGTAGAATCCTAGGAATTCTAAAAGAATGCCATGAGTGGAACACCATGAAATGTAGGTTTTCCAAACCTTGTAAAATATTTTCCTGGAAACAGGCTTACGAGCCTGTATCATGGCGTTCAATTTCCATGCCCTTAAATTTAGAGATTTGAGATCCAGATAGAAAAAAAACGGGCCTTGAGACAGAAGGTCTGGTCTTAGAGGAAGTGACCAAAGTTGGCAACTGGACATTTGGACAAAGGTTCGCATACCAGAACGTGTGCCATGCTGGTGCTATCAGAAACACACACAATAGTTTTATTAGGATCTCTGAGATCACTCTTGGAAGAATAAACAGAGGTGGAAAAATGTAAGCAGGTTGGTAAAACCATGGAACTGATAGAGCATCCATCAATTATGCCTGAGGATACCTGGACCTGGAGAGGTATCTGGGAAGTTTCTTGTTTAGACGAGAGGCCATCAGATCTATGTATGGAAGACCCCACATCTGCACATCTGATAGAACACATCTGGATGGAGAGACCACTCTCCCAGATATAGAGTCTGACAACTGAGATAATTTGCTTCTTAATTGCCTACACCTGGTATATGAAACGCAGGGATTAGACAAGAGTTGGATTCCACCCAAGAAAGTATTAAAGATTCTTCTTTCATTGCTAGGGGACTGTGAGGACCCTTGTTGATTGACATATGCCACTGTTGTGACATTGTCTGTTTGAAACCGAATATGCAATTCTCTCTTTAATAAAGGTCAAGCCTGAAGAGCTCTGAAAATAGCACAGAGTTCTAAGATATTGATTGGCAACCTCACCTCTCAAGATTTCCAAACTCCTTGTGCTGTCAGAGGCCCCCAAACAGCTCCCTAACCTGTGAGACTTGGATCTGTTGTGATCACAGTCAAGGTAGGGCAAACAAAAGAGGCACCTTGAACAATAGGGTGATGGTTTAACCACCAAGTCAGAGAGAGTTGAGTGTTGGGATTTAAGTATATCAGTTGTTATATCTTCATATAATCTTGGCACCATTGGTGCAACATGCAAAACTGTAGATGTCTTATATAAAACCAAGCAAAAGGGATTGCGTCCAATGCTGCAATCATGAGTCCTAAAACTTCCATGCACATAGCCACTGAAGGGAATAATAGAGACTGAAGGTTTAGAAAATCTGAAACCAATCTCAAAGGTCTCTTTTCTGTTAGGGATAGAGTCATGAACACTGAATCTATCTGGAAACCTAAAAAGGTGACCTTTGTCTGAGGAATCAAGAAACTCTTTGGTAAATTGATCCTCCAACTGTGTCTTTAAAGAAACAACAGAAGTTGTTTTCTGTGAGATTCTGCAAAATGAAAAGATTGAGCTAGTACCAAGGTATCATCCAAATAAGGAAACACCACAATATCCTGCTCTCTGATTACAAATAGAAGGGAACCTAGAACTTTTGAGAATATTCTTGGTATTGTTCCAAGGCCAAACGTAAGAGTAAAAAATTGGTAATGCTTGTTTAGAAAAGAGAATCTCAGAAATCGATAGTGATCTGGATGAATCGGAATGTGAAGGTAAGTGTCCTGTAAATCTTTGTAGACATGAAGTGACCTTGCTGAACAAAAGGCAGAATAGTCCTTATAGTCACCATCTTGAAAGTTGGGACTCTTACAAAATGATTTAAAGTTTTCAGATCCAAAATTGGTACAATGAATAGAGTTGAAAAACCCAATCCTTGTTCCTGCTGTGGAACTAAGACAATTACCCCTGAAAGTTCTAGATCTGCAACACATTTCAGAAAGACTTGAGCTTTTACTGTTTATTTGGTACATGGGTAAGCAATAATCTTCCTAAGGGAGGACTTATTCTGAATCCTATTCGATACCCCTGAGAAATTATATTCTGAATCCACTGATTTTGGACAGTGTCTGTCCAAACTCTTTGAAATAGCTTTTGTCTGCCCCCTACCAGCTTGAGAGCCGCACCTTCATGTAGGTTTAGGGCAGGATTTGGTTTCTTATAAGGCTTGGTTTTATTCCAATTTGGAGATGGTCTCCAATTAGAGCCAGAGGCCTTAGGGGAAGGAGTGGTTTTCTGTTCTCTATTCTGATGAAAGGAACGAAAACGACTGGGAGCTTTAAATTTACCCTTAGATTTCTTGTCTTGGGGCAGATAAACTCCCTACCCCCGTAACAGTGGAGGTAATAGAATCCAACTGTGAACCAAAAAGATTGTTACCTTGAAAAAAGAGAGATAATAATCTAGTTTTAGACACCATGTCAGCATTAGAAGATTTAAGCCAAAAAAGCTTTTCTAGTTAAAATGGCTAAAGACATGGATTTGACATTGATCTTCATAACATCAAATATAGCATCACAAATAAAATGATTTGCATGTTGAAGTAAAACAATAATGTTAGATAAGAATGTGAAGACAAATGCTGTGCTAAACTGTTTAACCAAAAAGTAGAAGCAGCAGCAACCACAGCCATAGATATAACAGGTCTAATAATATAGCCAGTATGTAAATATGCCATTCTCAGATAAGATTCAAGAGGTACTAGGCTAAGACCATTCTTTAGCAATCACATTATAAATAACATCTGGAATAGGAAATACTTCAGGAGTAATGACAGTATTCTTAAATACAGAATTTAGATGGTCTCTAGCTTTATCATCAGGAGGTTTAGACTCCTCAATACCCAAAGTAAACAAAAACTTCCTTTAAGAAAGAGCGAATATTCTAACTTAAATAAAAAAGAAGATTTGTCTATATCTGTCTCTGACATGGCGTCCTCTGAATCAGAGGAAATCAGTAGAGGATACATCAGTTTGCCGAAGGTCAGAACTTAATTCACTAGGTTTATGAAAATGTTGCAAAACCCCTTTTACGTATATTTGAAGGCGGAATAGCAGTCATTGCCTTCTTTCATTTCTGCAGGAATGCTATGTACATTAGACTGAGATGGAATAACAGTGGTTGCATTTGTACTCATAGATACTGTATATTATCAGCATTAATCAAATTGTCAAAACAAGGGCCACATAATTGACCTGAAGAATATTAGATCAGTTTTTATAGAACAAACACAATTAGCTTTGTAGATACATGTTCAGACAGCTCAAATCCTATGGTAACATCAGAGGCAGGTTAAGTTTGAGACAAAATTGCAAAAAACAAAATTGAAAAAAAATAAATTAATTCTGCAAATTTATATCCATGCTCCTATATATGAGATATATATATAACAGGCTTGAGAGAATGGGAAACAGAGCGAAAATTTATAGAAAAAATAACTGATTCATAAAATAATGCTGCATGAAAAGCTCTCTAAGCGTTTTCTGAGAACCCTGAATGAACTGGGACAGAGCTTATAAGGGTAAATTTGGCAGGAAATTTTGAAACCAAAAGAAAAGGCGCAAAATGATGACACGTCATGCTGTGATGTAAATAGCGTCATCACATGCGAGTTTCCGCTCAAATTTCAAATACACCTATTAATCTAAAAAGCAGGTAAGAAATAGTTTGAATTTGCCCAAAAAAAAAAAAAAAATGTACCTAAATAAAGCCTAATGGATACTTCTATTATAGCTGAATAAAAAGTGATTATCAACATTCCATGAGACTAACATAATACTTAGCATCCTAATTTATAAATAAATTGTTAGCTCCAGAAAAAAAACTGTATGTTTCACAGACTCTACCAACCGTGAAAAATATTTAGCCACCATATAAAGTCGCTAAAAAAGAGCACTGAATTGCTGACTCACGGCATTTATACAAACAATATATAACAACTTAACTTAAAAAGTGCCCAATCCATAGCTGAGAGTGTCTTATATAATAAAAGTATATACTTACCATGTAAGACACCCATCCACATATAGCAGACAGCCAAACCAGTACTGAAACATATCAGCAGAGGTAATGGTACAAGAGTATATTGTTAATCTATAAAGGGAGGCAGCAGATGAATCCCTGTGACCGATTTACAGAGAGTCTTATGAAAAGCTTTCCCATAGGCGACAACATGGTATCATCAGGCTATACTCCCTTCACATCCCTCAGACAAACACTGGACTTAGGGGCCTATTTATTAATGTGCGAGCGGGCATGATCCGATATTGTGGGTCATGTCCACCGTACATCGATAAATGCTCGCCAGAAACACAGGCTTCAATCTCCATACAAGCTTGATAATTATGCCCCTTAGAGTGGAACTAGGCTTCAATATGCTTAGAAGCGCCTTACACTAAATAAATCAAACACATCATGCTTCACCACCTCCTAAGGAGGCAAAGCTTTTAAAACTAAGGTATGAGTGAGGTGGGAGGTGCATTTATAGGCATTTATATGCATGTTGTCTTACTCCAAGCTGTATAGGCTCGAAAGCCTACTACCAATTAAGCATATTAGGTGATGTGCATCTCTGTAATGAGAAGGGGTGTGGTCTAATGACATCAACACCCTATATCAGGTGTGCATAATTATTTCGCTAACTTCCTTTCCTTTGGCAAAATGGGTCAAAAGAAGGACTTGACAGGCTCAGAAAAGTCAAAAATAGTGAGATATCTTGCAGAGGGATGCAGCACTCTTAAAATTGCAAAGCTTCTGAAGCGTGATCATCGAACAATCAAGCGTTTCATTCAAAATAGTCAACAGGGTCACAAGAAGCGTGTGGAAAAACCAAGGCGCAAAATAACTGCCCATGAACTGAGAAAAGTCAAGCGTGCAGCTGCCAAGATGCCACTTGCCACCAGTTTGGCCATATTTCAGAGCTGCAACATCACTGGAGTGCCCAAAAGCACAAGGTGTGCAATACTCAGAGACATGGCCAAGGTAAGAAAGGCTGAAAGACGACCACCACTGAACAAGACACACAAGCTGAAACGTCAAGACTGGGCCAAGAAATATCTCAAGACTGATTTTTCTAAGGTTTTATGGACTGATGAAATGAGAGTGAGTCTTGATGGGCCAGATGGATGGGCCCGTGGCTGGATTGGTAAAGGGCAGAGAGCTCCAGTCCGACTCATACGCCAGCAAGGTGGAGGTGGAGTACTGGTTTGGGCTGTTATCATCAAAGATGAGCTTGTGGGGCCTTTTCGGGTTGAGGATGGAGTCAAGCTCAACTCCCAGTCCTACTGCCAGTTTCTGGAAGACACCTTCTTCAAGCAGTGGTACAGGAAGAAGTCTGCATCCTTCAAGAAAAACATGATTTTCATGCAGGACAATGCTCCATCACACGCATCCAAGTACTCCACAGCGTGGCTGGCAAGAAAGGGTATAAAAGAAGAAAATCTAATGACATGGCCTCCTTGTTCACCTGATCTGAACCCCATTGAGAACCTGTGGTCCATCATCAAATGTAAGATTTACAAGGAGGGAAAACAGTGCACCTCTCTGAACAGTGTCTGGGAGGCTGTGGTTGCTGCTGCACGCAATGTTGATGGTGAACAGATCAAAACACTGACAGAATCCATGGATGGAGGGCTTTTGAGTGTCCTTGCAAAGAAAGGTGGCTATATTGGTCACTGATTTGTTTTTGTTTTGTTTTTGAATGTCAGAAATGTATATTTGTGAATGTTGAGATGTTATATTGGTTTCACTGGTAAAAATAAATAATTTAAATGGGTATATATTTGTTTTTTGTTAAGTTGCCTAATAGTCACCTAGCACAGTAATAGTCACCTGCACACACAGATATCCCCCTAAAATAGCTATAACTAAAAACAAACTAAAAACTACTTCCAAAACTATTCAGCTTTGATATTAATGAGTTTTTTGGGTTCATTGAGAACATGGTTGTTGTTCAATAATAAAATTAATCCTCAAAAATACAACTTGCCTAATAATTCTGCACTCCCTGCATAATGAAATATAACCTACATCCCTCTGTCAGCAAATAATAAATAAAAGAAATATTCTTATAAAGATAGAATGTATTACAATGTAGTTGGCATTCATATAAACTCAAAATGTATTACAATATAATTGGCATTCATATAAACGCAACGATTATTATAATATAAACGGCATTCATATAAACTCAAAATGTATTACAATATAAACGGCATGCAATTATTATTGGAGCAATGCCTAATAGAGATGTGCATTAATTGTGTTACAAATGCAAGTTAGTAGTGAAAAACAGATATTCATTTTTACGAAGCTTATATCCGAATAAATGCACCAGTGAAGTATATTCATTTTTACGAAGCTTTTATCCGAATAAATGCACCAGTGAAGTTGAAAGGAAATGAAAAAATACTGACGTAACCCGACCTTTAAGGGGTTAAGTACTTAACTCTTGAGTGCTGGAGAGCTGCGCTAACCCCAATCATTCTCAGAGTTAAAGGGAGCGCTATTAGGAGGCTTAGTGGGATGGACCCCAGAGCCTGCGTTAAAAAAGAAGGTCCTTTAATGCAGGCCCTAGGATCCGCCAAGCTAATCCTTATATTAACACGGCCTGAGGGTTCTTAGATGAAGGGTCGGGATTAGCTCTCCAGCGCGTTAGAGTTAAGTATAACGCTACAGGCGAACTTTGCCACCTGTAGCAAATGAACATTTAGATTTGTTTAAAGGAAACAAATGTAAATGTTCCATGAATTCATTATTTGTTTAGTTTAAAAAAATAGTGCAGCCAACGAATATACAGTTAAACAAATTTCCCGAAATATTAATTCAAAAAGATTCAGATTAACTGAATTTATTGGGGCTGCACAAGTCTAATGCCAAAATTGGAAAAAGAAGCTGGAGCGGACAATTTTGCAAGTCTGTTCAAACATGGAAATGAGTGAAAATTGTTGAGGTTTGTCACAACACAATAGAAATTCTATGTTAAAACACGTCTGTGTGTACTAAAAAATGCATTTTTTTACAATATACCACACAAATTCCATCAGAAAGAAAAACTTGGCTACAAATCAAGAGCCACTTATCAGTGCTGTCTCTAGGGGGGCGGGGACGGGCACTAGCTCTCCCAACATGTTGGCTGGCAATCTATGTAACAAACAATATGCACACCACCTACCACTGCAGATACACACATTTAGGCTCTCTCCCTCTAGGAACAAAACTTTGTACCAACTTTCACAGCTCACTATGTGAGCATCCAGGAGTCCAGGGGACTGTACTTATGGACCAATGGACGAAACTCTGGTTACACTTGTGGCTCTTTTCCTCCTCCTCTGTCCCCATAGATTATCCTTGGTGGTTCATCTGGGAGGTTTGCGCTACCACCACAAGCCGGTTCATCTCTGTGTCTCAGTCTTCCAGTCAGTGTGTGACGTCATTGGGCTCCGGTCATGTGTGCAGAGAGGGAAGCCTTACTGGTTAGGATCTGTGATTGGCTGAAACGGTGCTCACTCCCATCCAGTAGCGGAACTCACAGAAACAAAGTTCATAAGGAGCACTCAACAGCCTTATTGTAAAACATAGCATTTATTTGGTTCTTCAATGTAAAAACACAGGCTCTTCATGTATTGCAACAAAGGCGGATTGGTGACAGAGGTTCCCCTGACCCTGCTGACGCGTTACGGCTTGCTTGCCGTAATCGTAGCTGGGGATTTGGCAACCATATCCAGTCTTTTAACCACTTAAAACCACTCTCATTGGTTAAAAACTTCTTAGGGAATATCCATGTCACCAAGCATTGTAAGAATTTCATCCAAACATACACATTTGAAGGCTTACAGTGAGAGTGGTTTTAAGTGGTTAAAAGACTGGATCCCCAGCTACGATTATGGCAAGCAAGCCGAAACACATCAGCAGGGTCAGGGGAACATTGTTGCTTGCAATACATGAAGAGCCCATGTTTTTACATTGAAGATCCTAATAAATGCTATGTTTTACAATTAGGCTGTTTAGTGCTCCTTATGAACTTTGTTTCTGTGAGTTTGGCTCTCTATGTGCCCTTAACAGTGATTGGCCCTCGGTTTCCCATCCCACTCTGCCTCAGGCTCCCCCAGCTCTGTGCTGGCCATGCCCATGTCACACCCACTGGCTACCTGCTGATCTCATGTCCCTGTCTATTAACTGGTTGTCCCCCCTCCTCTAAAGCCCTGCCCATAGCAACGGTGGGCCTCTAGGAAGTGCCCCCTTAAAACTATTTTCTGGAGACATCACTGCCACTAATTTTTTAAATGAGAAATACAGCCAAACTATATTTCAGTGTATACACTCCCACATCTTTTTTACAGACTCAGATCCTTGTATATGTAGCTATGGGGCCAATTTATTAATGTGCGAGCAGACATGATACAATGTAGCGTATCATGACTGCCGCACATCGATAAATGCAGACAGCATGCGCTGTCAGCATTTATCATTACACAAGCAGTTCTTGTAAACTGCTTGTACAATACTGCCCCTGCAGATTCATGGACAATCAGCCTGATCGCATAGGATCGGGAGGATTTATGTCCACGGCCTCAGAGCAGACTTCAAAAGTTATGGAGCAGCACTCTTAGACTGCTGCTTCATAAGTTCTGTTTTCGGCGAGCCTGAAGGTTCACGTGGAAAAAGGGGCATCGAGCTCCTATAACTCTTCCTATTGCTCCGAATAACCCTCCCTAGAACTTTTCATATTGCTCCATAAAACCTTTTCATATAACTCCTTCTATTGCTCCTTATAACCCACCATATTACTCCTCCTATTGCACCATATAACCCAACCTATAACTTCTATTATTGCTCCATACAACTCTCCTTATAACTTCTCCTATTGCTCCATATAACTATTCCTATAACTTCTCCTATTGCTTCATGTAAGCCTCTGTATAACTCCTCAGATTGCTCCATACAACTCTCCCTATAACTCCACCTATTGCTCTTTATTACCCTCCCTATAACTCCTCCTACTACTCTATTAACCCCTCATAACTCCTCCTATCGCTCCATATTACATCAACTTATAATACCCTTATACTCTATAAAATTCCTCCATATGCGACATCAGAATGCTCTATACAACACCTCATTAAAACTCTTCATATTTCTCTATAAATTCCGCTATAATTCCCTCTATTGCTCCATATAATATTTCCTTATTATGGATTTTGCTCCATATAACCTGTTTATTATGTTTACCAAGCATATTTAATTTTTTGTTCTCTTTTTAATGGCAGTGGTTACCAGGAGAAATATCAAATTTTTCTGACCGTCCTATTTGCCATTGATGAAATCAACAGGAATCCTTTGCTCTTGCCAAATATTTCATTAGGATTCAGACTATATGAGTCTTTCCGAAGGGATGATAAAACTTTGGATGCCTACATGAGAATACTAACAGGGAGCAGTCTTCGAGTTCCAAATTACAACTGTCAAAGCCAAGAGAAGGTGGTAGCTATAATAGGGTGTGCCTCGTCTGTGCTTTCTATTTTGGTGGCAAACACATTTGGGATATATGGCTATCCACAGGTAAAATCAAAGAAAAAAATACAATTAAAAAATCTCTAAGGGGCACTTGTATTCAACAACCCGAAAAAAAACAAAAAACTTAATATACTTTATTAAATATAAAAAAGGAAAATATAAATGCCAAAAAATATCAATCACAAAATACTGATAGACAACGCATTTCAAAATGGTCAGATAGATATATAACTGCTACACAATTAAAATAAAACAAACCTTAAAAATGCTTTTGGTTAAGAATCCCTCACCTGCTGAAAGAAGTAATAATGCTACCATTTATATTAAAATACTAGAGGGAAGTATGTTAATAATTAAACAATATATCATATTAAATAAAAATGAGAACATCCTACTTTGAATTAGTCCTTAGAGACTCAGGTCTGTATATTAAAAATCCTATAGACCATTTTTTTATTCATTGATAGAATTCTGACCCTATCGCTTCTTGTCCATGGGGGAAATAATATCTCTTTCACTGTCCATTAAAAAAGCTATCCGTGTTCCAAATATACAGTGTCACATGGTTGATTATTGTACAAAATAAATAAAAAAGTTAAATAGAACATAATGTACCTGGACTAAAATGATAAGAGCTATGAGTGGAGCAGTAATTTGTGCTCCTGCTCGCGCGTTAACCCCACTAGACTTTGGCTTTTATTAAAAGTAAAAAGTTTCCACACAAGCGCTAACCTAACGCGTACAAAAAGCCAAACTTAGGATATCTCAACCACTTTAATGGGTTTCCCCATACACTTCAATGGAGCGCAAAAAGTAGGAAAAAACGCCCTTACTCACGTGCAAACATAATTGCATTTTCTGAAATGCGCTAACCCGACATGACATATATATCTATACCTATATATATATTTTTTTTCATAAAGTATAAAAGGAGAGAATAAAGAGGATTGCTATATTCTCTTATATAAGAAAGGGAATTCAGCACTCTTTTGAATTTCAAAACAAAATCATTCCCTGTAATCCACAATCTTGGTTACAATGCATCAATATTATATGATATTTAAAGCTGAACACCCTGATTACAAAGTATTTAGTCACCAAATTGCTAATGACCCTGTTTTAAACAAGAAAAAACATAATTTATGTAAGAATTTACAAGATAAATTCACGAGCTAGTGACGTATGGGATATACAATCCTACCGGGAGAGGCAAAGTTTCCCAAACCTCAAAATGCCTATAAATACAACCCTCACCACACTCACAATTCAGTTTAATGAATAGCCAATTAGTGGGGTGATAAAGAAAGGAGTAAAAAGCTTCAACAAAGAAATTTGAAAATAATTGTGCTTTATACAAAAAATTCATAACCACCATAAAAAGGGTGGGCCTCATGGACTCTTGCCAATATGAAAGAAATGAATTTATCTTGTAAATTCTTACATAAATTATGTTTTCTTTCATGTAATTGGCAAGAGTCCATGAGCTAGTGACATATGGGATATCAATACGTGGATGTGGAACTCCACGCAAGAGTCACTAGAGAGAGGGACAAAAATAAACAACAGCCATTTTCCACTGAAAGAATTATCCACAACCCAAAATATAAGTTTATTCTTCAAATGATAAGAAAAACTTAAAACATCAGCAGATGAATCAAACTGAAACAGCTGCCTGAAGAACTTTTCTTTTCTTTTTTTTCAAAACGGTAGAATTTAGTAAATGAATGTAAAGAAGACCAAGTTGCCGCTTTGCAAATTTCATCAACTGAAGCTTCATTCTTAAAAGCCCACGAAGTGGAGACTGATCTAGTAGAATGAGCTGTAATTCTCTCAGGCGGGGCCTGACCCGACTCCAATAAGCTTAAAGAATCAAAAGCTGTAACCAAGAAGCCAAGGAAATAGCAGAAGCCTTCTGACCTTTCCTAGGACCAGAAAATATAACAAATAGACTAGAAGTCTTCCTGAAATCTTTAGTAGCTTCAAAATAATATTTCAAAGCTCTCACCACATCCAAAGAATGTAAGGATCTTTCCAAAGAATTTTTAGGATTAGGACACAAGAAAGGGACAACAATTTCTCTACTAATGTTGATAGAATTCACAACTTCAGGAAAAAGTGTAAATGAAGTCCGCAAAACCGCCTAATCCTGATGAAAAATCAGAAAAGGAGATTCACAAGAAAGAGCAGATAGCTCAGAAACTCTTCTAGCAGAAGAGATGGACAAAAGGAACAACACTTTCCAAGAAAGTAGTTAAATGTCCAAAGAATGCATAGGCTCAAAATGGAGGAACCTGTAAAGGCCTCAAAAGCAAATTAAGACTCCAAGGAGGAGAGACTGATTTAATGACAGGCTTAATATGAACTAAAGCCTGTACAAAACAGTGAATATCAGGAAGTTTAGCAATCTTTCTGTGAAATAAAACAGAAAGAGCAGAGATTTGTCCCTTCAAGGAACTTGCAGACAAATCCTTATCCAAACCATCCTGAAGAAACTGTAAAATTCTTACAATTCTAAAAGAATGCAAAGAAAATTCATGAGAAGAACACCATGAAATGTAAGTCTTCCAAACTCGATAATAAATCTTTCTAGAGATAGATTTACGAGCTTGTAACATAGTATTAATCACTGAGTCAGAGAAACCTCTATGACTTAACACTAAGCGATCATTTCCATACCTTAAAATTTAATGATTTGAGATCCTGATGGAGAAACGGACCTTGAAACAGTAGGTCTGGCCTTAACGGAAGTGGCCAAAGTTGGCAACTGGACATCCGAACAAGACCCACATACCAAAACCTGTGAGGCCATGCTGGAGCCACCAGCAACACAAACGATTGTTCCATGATGATGTTGGAGATCACTCTTGGAAGAAGAACTAGAGGTGGGAAAATATAAGCAGGTTGAAAACACCAAAGAAGTGTCAGCGCACCCACTGCTTCCACCTGAAAATCCCTGGACCTGGACAGGCATCTGGGAAGTCTCTTGTTTAGATGAGAGGCCATCCGATCTATCTCTAGAAGACCCCATATATGAACAATCTGAGAAAACACATCTGGATGGAGGGACCACTCCCCCGGATGTAAAGTCTGACGGTTGAGATAATCCGCCTCCCAATGTCTATACTTGGGAAATGCACTGCAGAAATTAGACAGAAGCTGGATTCTGCCCAAGCATGTATCTGAGATACTTCTTCATAGCTTGTGGACTGTGAGTCCTACCCTGGTGATTGACAAATGCCACTGTTTGTGATATTGTCTGTCTGAAAAGAAATGAACGGTTCTCTCTTCAACAGAGGCCAAAACTGAAGAGCTCTGAGAATTGCACGGAGTTCTAAAATATTGATTGGTAATCTCGCCTCTTGAGATTTCCAAACCCCTTGTGCTGTCAGAGATCCCCAAACAGCTCCCCAACCTGAAAGACTTGCATCTGTAATGATCATAGTCCAGGTTAGCCGAACAAAAGAAGCCCCTTGAACTAAATGCTGGTGATTTAACCACCACTTCAGAGAGAGTCAAACATTGGGATTTAAGGATCTTAATTGTGATATCTTTGTATAATCCCTGCACCATGGATTCAGCAAACAAAGCTGGAGAGGTCTCATGTGCACATAACCACTGAAGGGAATGACTGAGACTGAAGGTGCCGACAGGCTGCAACCAATTTCAAACGTCTCTTGTCTGTTAGAGACAGAGTCATAGACACTGAATCTATCTTGAAACCTAAAAAAGGTGACCCTTGTCTGAGGAATCAAGAAACTTTTTGGTAAATTGATCCTCCAACCATGTTTCTGAAGAAACAACACTAGTTGATTTGTGTGAGATTCTGCAGAACTTAAGGACTGAGCTAGTACCAAGATATCATCCAAATAAGGAAACACTGCAATACCCTGCTCTCTGGTTTCCATAAAGCAGGGCACCTAGAACCTTTAAAAAGATTCTTTGAGCGGTTGCTAGTCCAAATGGAAGAGCAATTAATTGGTAATGCTTGTCTAGAAAAGAGAATCTCAGGAACTGAAAATGATCTGAATGAATCAGAATATGAAGGCATACATCCTACAAGTCCATTGTGGACATAAAATGTTCTTGCTGAACAAAAGGCAGAATAGTCCTGAAAGTCACCATTTGAAAGATGGTACTCTTACATAACGATTCAAAATTTTCAGATCCAAAATTGGTCTGAATGAAATTTCCTTCTTTGGGACAATGAATAGATTTGAATAAAACTGCAGACCCTGTTCCTGAAAAGGAACTGGCATGACTATCCCTGAAACGCCAGGACTGAAACATACTTCAGGAAAGCCTGAGCTTTAACTGGATTTGCTGGGATGTGTGAGAGAGAAATAATCTTCTCACAGGAGAACTTACTCAGAATCATATTCGATACCCCTGAGATTTTGGACAGAATTTATCCTAGCCTTGAAAAAAACCTTAATCTGCCCTCTACCAGCTGAGCTGGAATGAGAGTCGCACCTTCATGCGGACTTAGGGGCTGGCTTTGGTTTCTTAAATGGCTTAGATTTATTCCATTTAATGAAGGTTTCCAATTGGAAACAGATTCCATAGTGAAGGAATATGCTTTTGTTCCTTAATTGACAAAAAGAACAAAAACGATTAAAAGCTTTATATTTACCCTTTAGGTCTCTTATTACCTTGGAAAGAAAGAGATAGCAATCTAGACTTAAAAAGTAATATCAGCATTCCAAGATTAAAGCCACAAAACTCTTCCAGCTAAAAATAACTAAAGACATAGATCTAACATCAATCAGAACTGATTTAGTATGTTGCAGTAAGCGAACAATGCTAGATAAATCAGAATCCAATTCTTGTTGCGCTAATTCTCCAACAAAAATGTTAATGCAGCCAAAGAAATTGCAGGCTTGAGATGACCTGAATATAAATAAGCATTCCTTAGAAAAGATGCAAGTTTCCTATCTAAAGGAACTTAAGTAATATCTTCCATAGGAATTGCAAGAGTAGAAATAGCCCCATAAACTTGAGGATCTTTTCCCAAAACTCTATAGAAATTGCTGGTAAAGGATACAATTTTTAAAACCTTGAAGAAGGAAAAAAAGAAGTAGATGTCAATAATAGTAGCGTAAAGAGTAGTGAGCTGGTAACTCCAATACTAACTAAGGGGGCGCTCCTCTAATTAGGCAGTATTTCTGTTTTTTTTTACAAATGTAACAAAATATCTATATCAAAACAGTATACCAAATAAGTAAACCTTAGCACAAACTAATGTGCAGCTAGATATAAACAATTCAACATATAATACAATAGAACTATTAAATATGTAATATTCATAACATATATGGTAAATACCAATCCCAAAATAATGTGGCCTATAAATTCATAGTATACACTGTGTGCAGAATTATTAGGCAAATGAGTATTTTGACCACATCATCCTCTTTATGCATGTTGTCTTACTCCAAGCTGTATAGGCTCGAAAGCCTACTACCAATTAAGCATATTAGGTGATGTGCATCCCTGTAATGAGAAGGGGTGTGGTCTAATGACATCAACACCCTATATCAGGTGTGCATAATTATTAGGCAACTTCCTTTGCTTTGGCAAAATGGGTCAAAAGAAGGACTTGACAGGCTCAGAAAAGTCAAAAATAGTGAGATATCTTGCAGAGGGATGCAGCACTCTTAAAATTGCAAAGCTTCTGAAGCGTGATCATCGAACAATCAAGCGTTTCATTCAAAATAGTCGACGGGGTCGCAAGAAGCGTGTGGAAAAACCAAGGCGCAAAATAACTGCCCATAAACTGAGAAAAGTCAAACGTGCAGCTGCCAAGATGCCACTTGCCACCAGTTTGGCCATATTTCAGAGCTGCAACATCACTGGAGTGCCCAAAAGTACAAGGTGTGCAATACTGAACAAGACACACAAGCTGAAACGTCAAGACTGGGCCAAGAAATATCTCATGACTGATTTTTCTAAGGTTTTATGGACTGATGAAATGAGAGTGAGTCTTGATGGGCCAGATGGATGGGCCCGTGGCTGGATTGGTAAAGGGCAGAGAGCTCCAGTCCGACTCAGACGCCAGCAAGGTGGAGGTGGAGTACTGGTTTGGGCTGGTATCATCAAAGATGAGCTTGTGGGGCCTTTTCGGGTTGAGGATGGAGTCAAGCTCAACTCCCAGTCCTACTGCCAGTTTCTGGAAGACACCTTCTTCAAGCAGTGGTACAGGAAGAAGTCTGCATCCTTCAAGAAAAACATGATTTTCATGCAGGACAATGCTCCATCACACGCGTCCAAGTACTCCACAGCGTGGCTGGCAAGAAAGGGTATAAAAGAAGAAAATCTAATGACATGGCCTCCTTGTTCACCTGATCTGAACCCCATTGAGAAACTGTGGTCCATCATCAAATGTGAGATTTACAAGGAGGGAAAACAGTACACCTCTCTGAACAGTGTCTGGGAGGCTGTGGTTACTGCTGCACGCAATGTTGATGGTGAACAGATCAAAACACTGACAGAATCCATGGATGGCAGGCTTTTGAGTGTCCTTGCAAAGAAAGGTGGCTATATTGGTCACTGATTTGTTTTTGTTTTGTTTTTGAATATCAGAAATGTATATTTGTGAATGTTGAGATGTTATATTGGTTTCACTGGTAAAAATAAATAATTTAAATGGGTATATATTTGTTTTTTGTTAAGTTGCCTAATAATTATGCACAGTAATAGTCACCTGCACACACAGATATCCCCCTAAAATAGCTATAACTAAAAACAAACTAAAAACTACTTCCAAAACCATTCAGCTTTGATATTAATGAGTTTTTTGGGTTCATTGAGAACATGGTTGTTGTTCAATAATAAAATTAATCCTCAAAAATACAACTTGCCTAATAATTCTGCACTCCCTGTATATGGTAAATACCAATCCAGAACGATAAGGATGTTCAGTCTTTTCAAATATCCCAAAGGAAAAAGCAGGTATAGTATCCCAAAAGTGCTTAGCGGCTGCTCTCTGGAATGGCTCGTCGAATCACAAAGGAATTCCCCTGGAGGTGGGAACAAAATACAGAGGCATCTCTAAGTGCAGCAACAAACAAAACTGGGGGATATCAGCAATGGAAATCTTATGTGGATGTACTCACATTTAGCAAAGCACACTGTAGTGCAAATGAAGCGGACCGAGGCTTCTGAGCCGCTCGGCTGACTCTATGACAATGGTAACACAGCAGGCTGTAGTGACAGGTGCTCTCCGTGATATTCCACTCACTGAGCCATCCCACAGAAATGCAGGTACCAACGATTATGCAGGATGAATTAAATCAAGTAAGTCAACAGGACAACGGTAGTATATAAAAGAAGTGCTTTAATTTAAAAATCTTTAAAACTTCTCAGACAGTGACGCGTTTCTCGGCATACAGCAATGTTTCCTCAGACTGTATTAATTAAAAAACTACCGCTGACCTCTTAAACCTCTCTCAGCCAATCAGTGAGTTTCTCAGTGTTTGCCACACCTCCTCACTGACGTCATACAATTGTATTGAGTAAACAATGTTACCATTATATACAAAAGGTGTATATATAAATTCATGTAATACACCAATGTTAATATATTCCAAAATAGCAAATAGAGGTATCATTTAGTAAAAGAAGTGTGTATATATACTAAAAAAATGCATTTACAAGCAATATCAGTATATCAAACCCCATTGCACTACTGCAATTGATTTCTCCTCAATAATGTGCACAGTACGTCATACCTAGACAAAACCTCATTTGACGTTTATAATGATTTATATTTAGATGTTATAAACATATAGTAATGGATATATGTGTGTGTAAGGCCATAATTATCAATAACGATGAGGCCCACGTCCAAATTATATAGTCCAACTACTACTCAGCTGAAAGGGACCTTTTGTTCATAATATCTCCTATTCCGGATGGCTATATAAACCGATTTTTCTAAATCATGTGATTCTAATAAATACAGTGTCTAAGCATTACTACAAATAAAAATGTATAATAGTGAATAGATATTATCATTAATAATGAGGTTGTTAAACCTCAAAAAATATATATAAATGTAGTGACAAATTGTTATAAATGAATATTATAATGAATGAGAATATACTCATTCAATAGTGAATAAAGTATATAAATAATATGCTAAATGAGAATATACTCATTTAACACATATAAAGTGAATACTTAAATACATCAATATGTGCGTATGAGTGACTAAAAGTATTGGTACCTTCTCACCTTCAAGTGATTGTATACATATACATATCATCAAATGATGTCAACATTAGAGTACATGTATATATTATACTAGTGTGATATTTCAAATCAATAATACATAATCCTATGTGACATAGCTAGCAAACTCTATCTTATACAATTTAGTGTCCAAATGAAGTCTATTAAATTTCATGTAAAATAATTCCATGACATAGAGACATAAAACTACTAGATGATCATTAAATTTTTTCCCAGTTTAAAATGCTGCAAGGTCTATATTAAGGTTAAGGCCTTTTGGAAACAAAGTATCCAGTTTATATATCCAAAACGTTTCCCTTTAACATAATCTTGAAAATCTGTTATATTTGTAGCATTTTGGATTGTCTGATCCTAAAACAATGTAAATCTGCCTTATGTTTCAAATTACAGTGTCTAGAGACACTATGATATTGGTAGTTACTTTTCATGTTTCTAAAATGTTCAGACCACCTATGGCTCAATCGTCTGATTGTGCGACCTACATAGAGGGCCCCACATTTACAAGTTAATAAATAGATAACATAAATTGAAGCACATGATAAAAGGCCATTACTCATGTATGACTGTTTGGATGTGTTTGATGCAAATGAGGTTCTACCATGGGTGACGTGCTTACACATTTTACAATTCTTTTTCCCACATTTAAATGACCCTCTTTTATTTGCTCCTGTATATTTCAATTGTGTTGATCTAGTTATTTTATCAAATGGTTTTATTGCATGCTTAACAATTTTACTTGGTGCTAAATGATTTTTTAGAGTAGGTGCCCTTTTGAACACCACTTTGGGTTGCTCTCCTACGGCTAAATTTAGAGTTTGGCATTAGCCATCAAAACCAGCGTTAGAGGCTCCTAACGCTGGTTTTGGGCTACCGCTGGTATTTAGAGTCAGTCAGGAAAGGGTCTAACGCTCACTTTCCAGCCGCGACTTTTACATACTGCAGATCCCCTTACGTCAATTGTGTATCATATCTTTTCAATGGGATCTTTCTAACGCTGGTATTTAGAGTCGTGGCTGAAGTGAGCGTTAGAAATCTAACGACAAAACTCCAGCCGCAGAAAAAAGTCAGTAGTTAAGAGCTTTCTGGGCTAACGCCGGTTTCTAAAGCTCTCAACTACTGTGCTCTAAAGTACACTAACACCCATAAACTACCTATGTACCCCTAAACCGAGGTCCCCCCACATCGCTGCCACTCTAATAAAAATTTTTAACCCCTAATCTGCCGACCGCACACCGCCGCCACCTACGTTATCCCTATGTACCCCTAATCTGCTGCCCCTAACACCGCCGACACCTACATAATATTTATTACCCCCTAATCTGCCGACCGGACGGCACCGCTACTATAATAAATGTATTAACCCCTAATCCGCCTCACTCCCGCCTCAATAACCCTATAATAAATAGTATTAACCCCTAATCTGCCCTCCCTAACATCACCAACACCTAACTTCAAGTATTAACCCCTAATCTGCCGACCGGAGCTCACCGCTACTCTAATAAATTTTTTAACCCCTAAAGCTAATTCTAACCCTAACACCCCCCTAAGTTAAATATAATTTTTATCTAACAAAATAAATTAACTCTTATTAAATAAATTATTCGTATTTAAAGCTAAATACTTACCTGTAAAATAAACTCTAATATAGCTACAATATAAATAATAATTATATTGTAGCTATTTTAGGATTAATATTTATTTTACAGGCAACTTTGTAATTATTTTAACCAGGTACAATAGCTATTAAATAGTTAATAACTATTTAATAGTTACCTAGTTAAAATAATTACAAAATTACCTGTAAAATAAATCCTAACCTAAGTTACAATTAAACCTAACACTACACTATCAATAAATTAATTAAATAAAATACCTACAATTACCTACAATTAAACCTAACACTACACTATCAATAAATTAATTAAATACAATACCTACAAATAAATACAATTAAATAAACTAACTAAAGAACAAAAAAATAAAAAAGAACTAAGTTACAAAAAATAAAAAAATATTTACAAACATTAGAAAAATATTACAACAATTTTAAACTAATTACACCTACTCTAAGCCCCCTAATAAAATAACAGAGCCCCCCAAAATAAAAAAATGCCCTACCCTATTCTAAAATTAAAATAGAAAAGCTCTTTTACCTTACGATGATCCGGCTGAAGTCTTCATCCAAGCAGGAGCTGAAGAGGTCCATGATCCGGCTGAAGTCTTCATCCAAGCGGGAGCTGAAGAGGTCCATGATCCGGCTGAAGTCTTCTATCAAGCGGCATCTTCAATCTTCTTTCTTCCGGATCCATGTTCATCCCGCCGACGCGGAATATCCATCTTCACCGACGGCTTCCCGACGAATGACGGTTCCTTTAAGGGACGTCATCCAAGATGGCGTCCCTCAAATTCCGATTGGCTGATAGGATTCTATCAGCCAATCGGAATTAAGGTAGAAAAATTCTGATTGGCTGATGGAATCAGCCAATCAGATTCAAGTTCAATCCGATTGGCTGATCCAATCAGCCAATCAGATTGAGCTCGCATTCTATTGGCTGTTCCGATCAGCCAATAGAATGCAAGCTCAATCTGATTGGCTGATTGGATCAGCCAATCGGATTGAACTTGAATCTGATTGGCTGATTCCATCAGCCAATCAGAATTTTCCTACCTTAATTCCAATTGGCTGAGAGAATCCTATCAGCCAATCGGAATTCGAGGGACGCCATCTTGGATGACGTCCCTTAAAGGAACCGTCATTCGTCGGGAAGTCGTCGGTGAAGATGGATGTTCTGCGTCGGCGGGATGAACATGGATCCGGAAGAAAGAAGATTGAAGATGCTGCTTGATAGAAGACTTCAGCCAGATAATGAACCTCTTCAGCTCCCGCTTGGATGAAGACTTCAGCCGCATCATGGACCTCTTCAGCTCCCGCTTGGATGAAGACTTCAGCCGGATCATGGACCTCTTCAGCCCCCTGCTTAGGCTTGGATGAAGACGTCGGAGCCAGGACGAATCAGTGAAACCGGTGAGGTGAAGACAAGGTAGGGAGATCTTCAGCGGCTTAGTGTTAGGTTTATTTAAGGGGGGTTTGGGTTAGATTAGGGGTATGTGGGTGGTGGGTTGTAATGTTGGGGGGGTATTGTATGTTTTTTTTTTACAGGCAAAAGAGCTGAATTCTTTGGGGCATGCCCCGCAAAAGGCCCTTTTCAGGGCTGGTAAGGTAAAAGAGCTTTTCTATTTTAATTTTAGAATAGGGTAGGGCATTTTTTTATTTTGGGGGGCTTTGTTATTTTATTAGGGGGCTTAGAGTAGGTGTAATCAGTTTAAAATTGTTGTAATATTTTTCTAATGTTTGTAAATATTTTTTTATTTTTTGTAACTTAGTTCTTTTTTATTTTTTGTACTTTAGTTAGTTTATTTAATTGTATTTATTTGTAGGTATTGTATTTAATTAATTTATTGATAGTGTAGTGTTAGGTTTAATTGTAGGTAATTGTAGGTATTTTATTTAATTAATTTATTGATAGTGTAGTGTTAGGTTTAATTGTAACTTAGGTTAGGATTTATTTTACAGGTAATTTTGTAATTATTTTAACTAGGTAACTATTAAATAGTTATTAACTATTTAATAGCTATTGTACCTGGTTAAAATAATTACAAAGTTGCCTGTAAAATAAATATTAATCCTAAAATAGCTACAATATAATTTATATTGTAGCTATATTAGGGTTTATTTTACAGGTAAGTATTTAGCTTTAAATAGGAATAATTTATTTAATAAGAGTTAATTTATTTCGTTAGATAAAAATTATATTTAATTTAGGGGGGTGTTAGGGTTAGGGTTAGAATTAGCTTTAGGGGTTAAAAAATTTATTAGAGTAGCGGTGAGCTCCAGTCGGCAGATTAGGGGTTAATACTTGAAGTTAGGTGTCGGTGATGTTAGGGAGGGCAGATTAGGGGTTAATACTATTTATTATAGGGTTATTGAGGAGGGAGTGAGGCGGATTAGGGGTTAATACATTGATTATAGTAGCGCTCAGATCCGGTCGGCAGATTAGGGGTTAATAAGTGTAGTTAGGTGGAGGCGACGTTGGGGGCGGCAGATTAGGGGTTAATAAATATAATATAGGGGTCGGCGGTGTTAGGGGCAGCAGATTAGGGGTACATAGGGATAACGTAGGTTGCGGTGGTGTACGGAGCGGCAGATTAGGGGTTAAAAAATATATGCAGGGGTCAGCGATAGCGGGGGCAGCAGATTAGGGGTTAATAAGTGTAAAGTTTGGGATGTTTAGACTCGGGTTACATATTAGGGTGTTAGGTGCAGACGTAGGAAGTGTTTCCCCATAGGAAACAATGGGGCTGAACGCTGCTTTTTTGCAGGTGTTTGGGGTTTTTTCAGCTCAAGCTGCCCCATTGTTTCCTATGGGGGAATCGTGCACGAGCACGTTTTTGAAGCTGGCCGCGTCCGTAAGCATCGATGGTATTGAGAGTTGCAGTGGCAGTAAATATGCTCTACGCTCCCTTTTTGGAGCCTAACGCAGCCCTTCTGTGAACTCTAAATACCAGTGGTATTTAAAAGGTGCGGGCGAAAAAAAGCACGCGTAGCTAACGCACCCCTTTGGCCGCAGAACTCTAAATCTAGCCACTAGTTTTTCTTTTAGGACAGCATCTTTTTTCAGGATATTCCAATATTTTCCCAACGCTTTTTTAAATTCCTTATAATGACTATTATATTGTGTTATAAACATTATATCACTATCCTGTGTTTTCTCTTCTTTGGATTTTTGTGAAATGGATTTTAAAATTCTCTCATCCGATTTTGATCTCAGATAACTCTTCTCAATCAGACTGGGTTGATATCCTTTTTCTATAAACCGATCTTTTAAAGATAGGCTCTGTTCATCATACATTTGAATATTGCTACAGTTTCTCTTAATACGTTTAAACTGACCGTATGGTACATTAGTTTTCCATGGAATGTAATGGTTGCTATGAAACCTAAGAAAGCTATTACAGTCCACATTTTTTAAATTTGTCTTGGATTCATTTCCTCCCTGCTCATTAAAGGACAAACTTAGGTCCAAAAACACTATAGACTCAGATTGTGTGCAGCTGGTAAAAGTTAAGCCCAAATTGTTAGAATTTAAATGTGTGACAAAATCAGTAGCCTCTACAAGGTTACCCTTCCAAATGAAAATAAGATCGTCTATGAAACAACCATAGAAGACCAGATTCACCCCAAATCTGGAGTTAAAGATAAAATTCTCCTCAAAGTATCCCATATAGAGATTCGCAAAACTGGGGGTGAATCTGGTCCCCATGGCCGTTCCCTTAGACTGTAAGTAAAACTTGGAACATAAAATAATTGTGCTCCAATATAAATGCTATTATTTGCATAATAAATACTCTTTGTAAAATATTGGAATATCCTGAAAAAAGATCCTGTCCTAAAAGAAAAACTAGGAGAGCAACCCAAAGTGGTGTTCAAAAGGGCACCTACTCTAAAAAAATCATTTAGCACCAAGTAAAATTGTTAAGCATGCAAATAAAAGAGGGTCATTTAAATGTGGGAAAAAGAATTGTAAAATCTCATTTTGGATGTCCTCTCACTACCTTAAGCTAAATCTCTCTAAAACTGAACTCCTTATTTTTCCCCCTTCTTCCAATGTCTCCACCCCCAAAATTTCTATAAATGTTGATAATTCCATCATTACTCCTATCCCGCATGCCCGATGTCTTGGGGTCACACTTGACTCAGATCTTTTCTTCACTCCTCACATTCAGTCCTTGGCTAATACCTGCCACTTCCACCTTAAAAACATTGCTAAAATTAGACATTTCCTTACACAAGATACAACCAAGATTTTAATCCACTCTCTCATCCTTTCCTGCCTCGACTACTGCAACTCCGTCCTCTCTGGTCTACCTAGCTGCCGCATAGCTCCTTTACAATCCATTATGAATGCCTCTGCCAGGCTCATCTTCCTTACTTGTCGCTCTTCATCTGCTGCACCTCTCTGTCAATCCCTTTACCTCTTGCCTCTAGGATTAAACATAAAATCCTCACTCTGACATATAAAGCTCTCACCTGCACTGCTCCCCCCTACATCTCAGAACTTGTCTCTAGATACTCTCCCTCCCATCCCCTTCGATCAGCTCAGGATGTCCTCCTCTCCTCCTCTCTTGTTACAGGACTTCTCCAGACTGGCCCCCAACTTGTGGAATTCCCTGCCTTGCTCCATAAGACTCTCCCCTAGTTTTAACAGCTTCAATCACTCCCTAAAAACTCTACTATTCAGGGATGCATACAACCAACACTAACCTTTCCTAACTCCACTGCTTAACCCTTGAATCCCTTAGAATGGAAGCCTATGGGCCCAGCTGTTCACAGATCGCTTCATAAGAGCCAACTACAACAGTGAAACTCTCGGCAGGGCCCTCTACCCACTTGACCCCTACAAAAGCTATCCTGTACACCGACTATGTATACAGCGCTGCGGAATCTGTTGGCGCTCTACAAATACCTAATAATAATAATAATAAGCACGTCACCCATGGTAGAACCTCATTTGCATCAAACACATCCAAACAGTCATACATGATTAATGGCCTTTTATCATGTGCTTCAATTTATGTTATCTATTTATTAACTTGTAAATGTGGGGCCCTCTATGTAGGTCGCACAATCAGACGATTGAGCCATAGGTGGTCTGAACATTTTAGAAACATGAAAAGTAACTACCAATATCATATTGTCTCTAGACACTGTAATTTGAAACATAAGGCAGATTTACATTGTTTTAGGATCACCCCTATAGAGACAATTCCAAAATCCTACAAATATAACAGATTTTCAAGATTATGTTAAAGGGAAACGTTTTGGATATATAAACTGGATACTTTGTTTCCAAAAGGCCTTAACCTTAATATAGACCTTGCAGCATTTTAAACTGGGAAAAAATTTAATGATCATCTAGTAGTTTTATGTCTCTATGTCATGGAATTATTTTACATGAAATTTAATAGACTTTATTTGCACACTAAATTGTATAAGATAGAGTTTTTTAGCTATGTCACATAGGATTATGTATTATTGATTTGAAATATCACACTAGTATAATATATACATGTACTCTAATGTTGACATCATTTGATGATATGTATATGTATACAATCACTTGAAGGTGAGAAGGTACCAATACTTTTAGTCACTCATACGCACATATTGATGTATTTAAGTATTCACCTTATATGTGTTAAATGAGTATATTCTCATTTAGAATATTATTTATATATTTATATACTTTATTCACTATTGAATGAGTATATTCTCATTCATTATAATTTTCATTTATATAATTTTATTCACTACATTTATATATATTTTTTGAGGTTTAACAACCTCATTATTAATGATAATAATACCTATTCACTATTATACATTTTTATTTGTAGTAGTGCTTAGACACTGTATTTATTAGAATCACATGATTTAGAAACATCTGTTTATATAGCCATCCGGAATAGGAGATATTATGAAAGGTCCCTTTCAGCTGAGTAGTAGTTGGACTATATAATTTGGACTTGGGCTTCATCGTTATTGATAATTATGGCCTTACACACACATATATCCATTACTATATATTTATAACATCTAAATATAAATCATTATAAACGTCAAATGAGGTTTTGTCTAGGTATGACGTACTGTGCACATTGTTGAGGAGAAATCGATTGCAGTAGCGCAATGGGGTTTAATATAATGGGATTTCTTGTCAATGCATTTGTTTAGTATATATACACACTTTTTTACTAAATGATACCTCTATTTGCTATTTTGGAATATATTAACATTGGTGTATTACATGAATTTATATATACACCTTTTGTATATCTGTATAATGGTAACATTGTTTACTCGATACAATTGTATGACGTCAGTGAGGAGGTGTGGCAAACACTGAGAAACTCACTGATTGGCTGAGAGAGGTTTAAAAGGTCAGCGGTAGTTTTTTAATTAATACAGTCTGAAGAAACGGCGATGTATGCCTAGAAACTCTGAGATGTTTTAAAGATTTTTAAATTAAAGCACTTCTTTTATATACCACCGTTGTCCTGTTGACTTACTTGAGTCAATTCATCCTGCATAATCGTTGGTACCTGAATTTCTGTGGGACGGCTCAGTGAGTGGAATATCACTGAGAGCACCTGTCACTACAGCCTGCTGTGTTACCATTGTCATAGAGTCAGCCGAGCAGCTCAGAAGCCTCGGTCCGCTTCATTTGCACTACAGTGTGCTTTGCTAAATGTGAGTACATCGACATAAGATTTCCATTGCTGATATACACCTCTGTTGTTTGTTGCTCCACTTAGAGACGCCTCTGTATTTTGTTCCCACCTCCAGTGGAATTCCTTTGTAAAAAAAGAAGTACCCGGCTTATTCCATTGCTTATAAATCATATCAGAAATAGCATCAGGAATAGGAAAAAAACCTCTGGAGTAACCACAGGAGGTTTAAAAACAGAATTTACTAGTTCTAATATCAAGAGAACTAGTTTCCACAATATCCAAAAATATTTAATACTTCTTAACAAAGAAAGAAAATACTTGTGTCAATATCTGAGGAAGGATCTTCTGAATCAGATAGATCCTCATCAGAGGAGGATAATTCATTATGTTGTTGGTCATTTGAAATTTCATCATTCTTATGAGAAGTTTTAAAAGACCTTTATAATATTTAGAAGACAGAATAGCAGACAAAGCCTTCTGAACGGAATCAGTAACAAATTCTTTAAATTTCCTAGGTATAATATGTACATTAATAGTTGAAGGAACAACAACAGGCAATGTACTATTTACTGATGGACACAATATCTGCATGTAAAAGTTTATCATGATAACCAATACAAATTACATTCGGAAATATAATGCACTTAGCTTTAGTAGAACCGACATCAGGCAGCAAAGTTCCAACAGATACTTCTGAAGCAGGATCAGATTGAGACATCTTGCAAAATGTAAAATAAAAAACAACATATAAAGCAAAATTGTCAATTTCCTTATATGATAGTTTCAGGAATGGGCAAAAAATGCAATAGCATAGCCCTCTGACATAGAAAAAGGCAAGAGGAAAATAGCAATGGGGTATTAAAATAATGAAACAAATTTCTCGCCAAGTATGACGCACAACGTAACTCAACATTTTTTGGCACTAACAACATCCGGAAATGACACACTCACGTCACTAACGACGCAACCCTGTGTAAGGAACTCGGCGTCAATTACGATGCCGGAAATGACGAACTTGCGTCAACGGACGTACCTTCGCGCCAAAAAAAATCTCGCACCAAGAATGACACAATAAAGTCTAGCATTTGGCGCACCCGCGGGCCTAATCCTGCCCACAATTTGCAAGAAAAATGTAGTCAATTTGTAAAAAAGACTAAACCCCAGGTAAGAAAAAATATTTCTTAATCTTCCCCAAATATGAAACTGACAGCCTGCAAAAGGAAATACATGAACCTGACTCATGGCAAATATAAGTACAATACATATATTTAGAACTTTATATTAATGCATAAAGTGCCAAACCATAGCTGAGATGTCTTATCTAATAGAAAACATACTTACCGAAAGACACCCACCCTCATATAGCAGATAGCCAAACCAGTACTGAAACAGTTATCAGTAGAGGTAATGGTATATGAGAGCATATTGTCGATCTGAAAAGGGAGGTAGGAGATGAATCTCTACAACCGATAACAGAGAACCCATGAAAAAGACCCCCGTTAGGGAAATCATCGTATTCAATAGGTGATACTCCCTTCACATCCCTCTGACATTCAATGTACTCTGAGAGGAAATGGGCTTCAAAATGCTGAGAAGCGCATATCAACGTAGAAATCTTAGCACAAACTTACTTCACCGCCTCCATAGGAGGCAAAGTTTGTAAAACTGAATTGTTGGTGTGGTGAGGGGTGTATTTGTAGGCATGTTGAGGTTTGGTAGGATTGTATATCCTATACGTCACTAGCTCATGGACTCTTGCCAATTACATGAAAGAAAGAAAGGTTGAAACCTCTGTTGCTAGTCAACTTTGTTGCCTAGATTACCCAAAATAAAACTTTCATAATTATCGTGGGTATATAGATATATAATTTTGCTTTATATGAGTGTTAATACACCTTTAACACATTGAGGCACAATGGATACACACCACCCATTTAGATCAAGTGTCCAGCAAATGACCGTGGTTTATAACCGCACTTCAGGTCAACCTGGACCAAACTTAGGATCCTAAGTTTGGTCCAGGTCAACCTTAAGTATATAGCTATCCTCTTTATTCTCTCTTTAATACTTTATGAAAATTTTGCTTAAAGGGTCTTCACCACTGCCTTTAACAAGGACACATTTTGAACTTAGAACTGTTGTACACTAATTTGGTCTGGGAAATCATTTATTTCTCTCTCCCCTGTTGTGTGTGTGACATCAGATGCCAGATTGAGTTGATGCAAGCAGGAGCTTTGAAACCTCTGTGATGCCTTTAATGTGAAGCGATATTTCTTACAACTGAAGGGTATTAATTGCAGTCTAAATGTCATACCGTGCTGGTGAGGAGGATTATTTGTGCATAAACCCCTGGAACACTGGGTGAGATCGTTCATAGAGCAGAGTTTGTCTCTTTCTCTCTGACCTATTGCTGCTGCATACTTACTGGGGGAATGTTGTCCTTAAGTGCTGGTATTACTCCTTACACCTTGTATGTTAAATTTGTGCTGAGGACATTGGTACCTACATTAACCCTTTGCTTCTAACAAGGCAATCTTTCTCCATGAACTGCATAATTAATCTGCTTAAAGCTCTGCATTCCGCTTGCATATAACCCTGCTGCACCTTCATTCATTTCTACAGTTTACCTATACTTCAGAGGCACATATTGTCTAAAAAAGGACACTCTTGATAAGGACTAGGCTCATTTTATGTCATGGACTGACGTCTATTAGTGTTTTATATGACTGGGGACGCCAAGTGATACTGTTTTTTACTATGTTTTTGCATCCTTGCAGAATTGTGCGTTATATATTTATTTTTACTACTTTATATTACATAAGTTGTTTTTCATTACAGCATACATATGACTAGACATGACTTATTTGCATACTCATTCTTTGTTAGTGTGGGGACACCAATATTTATTTTTATTATTATCTTGAGGTGTCTATTCTGGAGTACACCTTGGTCCTGGGCATTATTATCTGTATTACATATATCATATTTTTCTACTGAGCTTTATACCTTATTAAGTGCTTATCCATAATTTTGTGTGTATGTATGTGTATATATATATATATATATATATATATATAAATATAAATATATATGATTATATATAGGTATATATAGGTATAGATATATACATATAATATCTATTTAAAAATACATATTCTCCTATGTGAAGAACATTGGAATGGGAAATATTTACAGTACATTCACAGTACAGCATTTTATTAAATACGTTATCACACGAGCGCTAACCTGGCACGTGCAAAAAGCCAAACTTAGGATATCTCAATCACTTTAACATTTTTTCCCATACTCTTCAATGAAGTGCGAAAAGTGGAAAAAGCCTAACACCTTTACTCACAAGCAAACACAATTGTATTTTCTTAAAGGGACATAATACTCATATGCTAAATCACTTGAAACTGATGCAGTATAACTGTAAAAAGCTGACAGGAAAATATCACCTGAGCATCTCTATGTAAAAAAGGAAGATATTTTACCTCACAATCTCCTCAGCTCAGCAGAGTAAGTTCTGTGTAAAATGTTATACTTAGCTGCTGCTCAGCTGCAGATAAAAAAAATAAATGAAGAAATGAACAGCAGCCAATCAGCATCAGCAGTGCTGAGGTGATGAACTCTTTACTGTGATCTCATGAGATTTCACTTAACTCTCACGAGATTTCATTGTAAACTTCCTTACACTGAATAGGGAAATAAGATGAGTGTGCACGAATACTGTCTCCTTCCGCTGTTCAGGGGGAAAATATACTTGTTGCTTAGAAGTCCTTTACAATGGGATGTGGCTACTGAGAAACTTTTGAGGTAAAATATCTTTCTTTTTTACATAGAGATGTTCAGGTGATATTTTCTAGTCAGCTTTTTATAGCTATGCTGCATCGCTTTCAAGTGTTTAAACATTTGGGTATTATAGCCCTTTAAGTGCACTAACCTGACATGAAATAACATGTATGCTTACCTGATAAATGTATTTCTTTCCGGATATGTTAAGTCCACAGCTTAAGTAATTACTGTTGGGGATATTACTCCTGTCCAGCAGGCAAAGAGCACCACAGTTAAACTGCTAAGTAACACTCCCTTGCCAATAACCCCCAGTCATTCAAACGAAGGGAAATGGGGAAAAAGGAGAAGCACAAGGTGTAGAGGTGCCATAGGTTATAGTCAAAAGAACAACTGTCGTAAAATAAAGTATGGGACCGTGTACTCACCATATCCAGAAATAAATCTATCAGGTAAGCATACATTTTGTTTTTCTTTCCTAAGACATTGTGAGTCCACGGCTTGAGTTACTGTTGGGTACCAATACCCAAGCTAGAGGACACAGATAAATAGGGAGGGACAAGACAGGCATCCTAAACAGAAGGCATCACCGCTTGAATAGTTTTTCTCCCAAAAGAAGCCTCAGCCGAGGCAAAAGTATCAAATTTGTAAAAATTGGAAAAAAGTATGTAGAGAAGGCCAAGTTGCAGCCTTGCAAAATTGTTCCACAGAAGCTTCATTTTTGAAAGCCCAAGAAGAGAAGACAGCTCTTGTGGAATGAGCCGTAATTCTCTCAGGAGGCTGCTGTCCAGCAGTCTCATAAGCCAAACAAATTATACGTTGTAAACAAAAATAAAGAGTAGTAGCAGTAGCTTTCTGACCTTTACGTTTCCCAGAGAAACAGACAAAGAGGGCAGAGGACTGACAAAATACTGGAAGAAGAAGGATTAGGACACAGAGAGGGAACAACAATTCCCTGATTGATATTTCAATTAGAAACAACCTTAGGAAGGAGACCTAACTTAATATGAAGAACCGTCTTATCGGCATGAAAGATAAGATAAGGGGAAACACGCTGCAGAGCTGAGAGTTTTGAGACTCTTCAAGCAGAAGAGATAACAACAAGAAACAAAACCTTCCAAGATAACAACTTAATGTCTATGGAATGCAACAGCTCAAACGGAGCCAGTTGTAAAACTTTAAGAACAAGGTTAAGGCTCCAAGGAGGAGCAACAGACTTAAAGACAGGCATGATTTTGACCAAGGCCTGACAAAATGATTGCACATCTGGCACATCTGCCAAACGTTTATGTAGTAAAACTGATAAAGCAGAAATCTGACCCTTCAGGGTACTGACTGACAATCCCTTCTCCAGGCCTTCCTGAAGAAAAGATAAAATTCTAGGAATTCTAATTCTACTCCAAGAGTAGCCCTTGGATTCACATGAATAAAGATATTTAAACCATATCTTATGGTAAATCTTTCTGGTAAAAGCAATTTTTAGGTGAAATGGAAGCACAAAAATGCCAGTATGGCCTAGTAATGTATGACTTAACAGAGAGTAATAATAAAGATAAGGTTGCACTCACATGTGGTGAAGCACCCCTCTTGGTGCAGATGTAGCAGGCTGGGATTAAACCGACTGACCTCCGGTGTATCAGGAAGATTCAGGATATTTTCAAAGGCTCAGATGGTAAGTCCCAAAATGTAGTACATCAATAAGATGTCAATTAAATAAAAGTATGGCAGCAAGTGGTAAGTAAAAACTTACTTTATTTTATTATAAAAACATGCAACCCGTTTCACAACCAAAAAATGGTTGTTTCATCAGGCTTCACATAAAAAGTATAAAAAACACTAGCTTTATATACCATACTAAGTATCATAAATAATGAGCAACACCTGGTGTGGGTGTTCATCAATTATACGTGTCATGGTAACCAGAGAAAACACTTCATGGGTAGCAAAATTAATTGGCCACAGGATCTGACCAAATCAATAACATAAACATGACTAATCATTGTGACAAGTTATCAAAATAGATAAACACTCAAAATACATTTGTAGCTATACACAAAAGAAGTTCTATATCAACAAATGTTGCTATAAAAACATGATAAAAAAAGCACTATTAAAAAACACTATCAAGAGACGCTACACATTCCCTCAATTAAATAGTTCAAAGTGATATCCAATCAAACTAGATAGTAGACCTAAATAAGGAATATTCTTTATATTGGCACTATAAATTTGTAGTATCAGATCAAATATATAAAGAAACAGAATATTAAAGTGCAAAGTTGTTTACTTGTGGCGCTACAATACACTTTGTCATATATGTTCTTTACATCCACTTAATTGTTAACTCTTATCCTATTATTTATTGTCTTCAAGTCTTAGTTATATTTATATAGGAGTGTATATTCACCAAACCCAATGACAGAATGATGTCACATATTTTGACTATTTTGCTCACACACTGCCTATCTCTTTTTATTTTTATTTTAACTTCATACTTATACTAGTTCATGTAGATTGTAATATACATCACTATACTCTCATACACTTCCACTAATATATTTAATCACTACACTGCTCAATAGCAAATAAGCACCTTTTTCTCCACTCATAGATCCATATCTGCAATTATATACATTATTAAAATTATTATCAATTTGATCTTTGAGAATATATTCTCTATGAGACATTGTGTTTAATCGCTGGAGCACACACTTGTCGACTTGACGTGTATTATGTACACTATAACACTTTTTTTTTATATATTCACCTCATTATTCTTATTATGCGATTTAGGATTATTACCATTAATATGATTTTCATTATTGGATCTATTTTGGGCAAAATCGTTTTATTGCATATTGTCAGTATATTTATAAAAATCTTAGTAGTACTCTCCAAATAATATGTGAGTATATAGCAGGGTTATAACTGATATATTTAACAATCTTTCTTTAAAATAAACCCACAATCAAACATACATTTGCTAAGACAATAGACTTATTCTAAATATCTGAATTCTTTATTATTAGTAAATAGCTATGGACACATTGATATATATATATATATATATATATATATATATATATATATATATATATATATATATATATATATATATATATATATATATATTTGCAAGGATCAAAATAGGAGTCAATATGATATGCGTTAAAACAAAAACTATTTAAATATGCTATGCAAAGCTAATGCAAATTTATCTTTAAACCCAGCCTTACTCACAATTGAGTTTCATTCAATTAACACAATGAGGCTAAATATAAACCACTAAACATTCAGACTGGCACAATTCTAAACAGTGCTTAAATCACACAATAGGTCAATATATGTATACTCAGCTATTTAGCTAAAATTTGATTCTAATACAATTCTAACTTGGATACTAAAGTACATATATTCTTAATATGAACAGTTATTTAAATGTCTTTTTATTTAGATTGGAGCAATTCTTTTTTTGCTTATAATTAAAACCAATTCTAAGATAACTATATATATATCCTATATTCTGCACAGATGAATTATTTAGCATGCAAGATACAAACTTAGCCTTATATCAGATTATGAGCACAGTTAAACTACTGAGTGCTCTTTAAATTTATTTGCTATAGCAATTTCTTAATACATTACCAAGATGATATTCAGCTTCAAGACTTGTCCCACCTCATATGAAGCAAGTGTAATTTCAATGGATAAGGAGAAGTATGGCCCACTTTGTTTTATAGTTTGACTGTCTCCCACGCAACAGTTCAGTCAGTTACAAACTCAGCAGCCAGTTTCCTATCCTTTCCTGCATACAACTTTTATTCTTAATCATAGGTGTGGAATATGGGCGGCCCTTCGAAAACGTGTCCCTGCTGTTGGGTATCTGGAATATCTAATCGGATTGGCCCTTAATGGAGCTGAACATGTTCACAATGGAAAAGCATCTTTTGAACAGTTAATTCTCTTAATTGCTATACTGGATCTTGGCCATTAGGTGGCAGCATTGCAACACAGACAAATTCACATTTAACTATTTCTAGACAGTGAAGGAAAATATTTCATTAAAATGTGTAACAAATACCATAATTTTCTTATATTAATAAGTTATATGTTTATATGTACTGTATTATACCACATTATTTATTCTGATCAATTTGACATGAAACATAGTTTGCCCTTAACACCATTATATTATATTAAAACAATTTATACTGCCAATTATTCTGAAATTAATGGCATTTATAATCCTGATATTTTATTCATTTAGATACAATATGCTTCACATTTCCAACCAGTTCTGCCTGCATGCATTCCTCTATGGTTCATCTGAAAAATAGAAAAATTATGTTATATATATGCACACACATGTATTAGTTTATATGCTGTCTTTTAACAATGGGTTTATTGTAATTCCCATTTAATATAAGTCCAGTTCCATATATTATATATATATATATATATATATATATATATATATATATATATATATATATATATACAGGGAGTGCAGAATTATTAGGCAAGTTGTATTTTTGAGGATTAATTTTATTATTGAACAACAACCATGTTCTCAATGAACCCAAAAAACTCATTAATATCAAAGCTGAAGTAGTTTTTAGTTTGTTTTTAGTTATAGCTATTTTAGGGGGATATCTGTGTGTGCAGGTGACTATTACTGTGCATAATTATTAGGCAACTTAACAAAAAACAAATATATACCCATTTCAATTATTTATTTTTACCAGTGAAACCAATATAACATCTCAACATTCACAAATATACATTTCTGACATTCAAAAACAAAACAAAAACAAATCAGTGACCAATATAGCACCTTTCTTTGCAAGGACGCTCAAAAGCCTGCCATCCATGGATTCTGTCAGTGTTTTGATCTGTTCACCATCAACATTGCGTGCAGCAGCAACCACAGCCTACCAGACACTGTTCAGAGAGGTGTACTGTTTTCCCTCCTTGTAAATCTCACATTTGATGATGGACCACAGGTTCTCAATGGGGTTCAGATCAGGTGAACAAGGAGGCCATGTCATTAGATTTTCTTCTTTTATACCCTTTCTTGCCAGCCACGCTGTGGAGTACTTGGACGCGTGTGATGGAGCATTGTCCTGCATGAAGATCATGTTTTTCTTGAAGGATGCAGACTTCTTCCTGTACCACTGCTTGAAGAAGGTGTCTTCCAGAAACTGGTAGTAGGACTGGGAGTTGAGCTTGACTCCATCCTCAACCCGAAAAGGCCCCACAAGCTCATCTTTGATGATACCAGCCCAAACCAGTACTCCACCTCCACCTTGCTGGCGTCTGAGTCGGACTGGAGCTCTCTGCCCTTTACCAATCCAGCCACGGGCCCATCCATCTGGCCCATCAAGACTCACTCTCATTTCATCAGTCCATAAAACCTTTAGAAAAATCAGTCTTGAGATATTTCTTGGCCCAGTCTTGACGTTTCAGCTTGTGTGTCTTGTTCAGTATTGCACATCTTGTACTTTTGGGCACTCCAGTGATGTTGCAGCTCTGAAATATGGCCAAACTGGCGGCAAGTGGCATCTTGGCAGCTGCACGCTTGACTTTTCTCAGTTCATGGGCAGTTATTTTGCGCCTTGGTTTTTCCACACGCTTCTTGCGACCCTGTTGACTATTTTGAATGAAATGCTTGATTGTTCGATGATCACGCTTCAGAAGCTTTGCAATTTTAAGAGTGCTGCATCCCTCTGCAAGATATCTCACTATTTTTGACTTTTCTGAGCCTGTCAAGTCCTTCTTTTGACCCATTTTGCCAAAGGAAAGGAAGTTGCCTAATAATTATGCACACCTGATATAGGGTGTTGATGTCATTAGACCACACCCCTTCTCATTACAGAGATGCACATCACCTAATATGCTTAATTGGTAGTAGGCTTTCGAGCCTATACAGCTTGGAGTAAGACAACATGCATAAAGAGGATGATGTGGTCAAAATACTCATTTGCCTAATAATTCTTCACTCCCTGTAGGTTATTTGAATCATTTCAAACACACATGAACTATTGACACTATTTCTCTTTTCAAAATGTATCTAATTTTACCCATGTCATACATGGATTTTAAATGCCAATTTGTCTGCTTTCAGTAAATTTCAAAGTTACACCATAGCACATGTCTTACTTTGAAGTCACACAGATTTAGGTGACAAATTCCAAAGGGCCCTTGAGCACATCCTCCACTCAAAACACAGACTATTTACTCTAAATAATCAAAGGGGTTTCCTGTAATTTCAGTACTATGCTTATCCAGCTATTTAGATTTTATCCTCTCTCTCATCACCAAATGTTTTAGAGTCATAAAACTCTGCATATATAGTCAAATGAACAGGGTCACTGAGTTATAGTTCCTTTAGGAAATGTTTGTGTGTTTGACACAGCAGGAGGGCGTGCTTCAAAGCTATGCTATCTTTCAATCATGATAAACATGCTTTCCACCTAGCAAAAAATCATATTGTAGGGGGTTTTGAGTTAAATCCTGACTCAGAATTTCTATTCTACAGCACATCTGATAAAATAGACGGCCTCATATATACACACATCCTTTTTCATATTATTTTCATTTATATATATATATATTAGTGTATATACATATATGTCATGACTGTTCCCTGACATAATTCCCCCTTTCAAATTCAAATATATGTAGGACACATTGTATTTGAATTGGATCAAAGTCAGTGGTACTCGGTGAGGATGTTGGCCATATACATCATAGACAGTCTCTTATGTAGAAAGTATCGTTATTTTGAGCCTTCATGTTATCAGTTAGGCATCTTTAACTACAGTATGTCTTATTTTATTTGGGGATATGATACTTTATTTTCCCTCTATGGACTTGTATTTGGGACCTAGGATGACATGCCCACAATTGATTTGATATGCGACCCATTTATCTATGAAACTTTCATTTTTGGGGATCCGTATTTTATAGGCCACTGGAGATATTTTGTCAGTAATGACAAAAGCACCTTTCCATGATGGAAGAAAATTCTTCTCTAACCTGATCTCTTCCAAAGTTATAAAGATAAACTTTATCATTTATTTCATATTCCTTTTGGACGGTTTGAGATCATAATAGGTTTTAAGAGGCAGTTGTGGCTCTTCTAAGTTCCCTTTGAGCAAATGCAAATGCATATTGCAGGTGCTTACTTAGGTTCTCCACATATTGATGTGTATTGACAGCGTATATCAAGTTTTGTCTGATGTACGGTACAGCAGATGCTGAGGTAGAACATTCTTCATACCAGTCATCAGTTCAAAAGGTGAATACTTGGATAGCACTACTTTGGAGTTGCTCTTAATGCCATTAAGACAAGAGGTAGTTTTACACATCCCAGTCTTTACCCGTTTCACTCACAAACTTTTTGAGGATTTTAACCAATGGACTGGTAGTAACGCTCTACACCACCACTTGAGGCAGCTCTATAAGCAATATGGAGCTTTCTTTTTACCCCTAGTATTTTCCACATTTTGGTCATCACTTCGCTAGTGAAGTGGGTTCCCCGATCTGATCTCGATTCTTTGGGGTAAACCAAATCTGGAAACACGTGGTGGGATGAGCAATGCTGCGCACGTTCTTCAGCACTATTGTTAGGTGCACTAATGCACTCTACCCATTTAGTGAACAGACATGTCACGGTTAACATGTATTTGTTACCTCTTGATGACCTAGTTACAGGACCAATAAAAATCAATTTGTATATCTGACCATGGCATTACCATTCCCCTTTTCTGCAATGGTGCTCTATGCGTTGGTGCAGTGGGTTGGAACTGTGGACAGATTAAACAACCTTGACAGTAGGTTTGAATATCTTTCAACATGTGTGGCCAAAAAGCATAATCACGCAATATTTCATACGTGAGTTTGGCACCACGATGACCAGATGTGGGAGAATCATGGGCATGTTGAAGCATTAGACCTCTGAACTTGGTGGGTACTACCCATTGCTGAATTCCACGTTTTGGAGGTTCTAATTAACAACCATCCTGTAACTGGAATTGTGTTCTGGATTTCATTAAGATTCTAAGATGTTGCTTTGCCATACAATCATCTTTTGAGATGGGGTTGCTTTCAGGATCTTCTATGTGTTTATAGAAGATGCCCTACAATGGGGTCTTCTTTTTGGACTAGTGATCAGGTCCTCACTAGGATAATCCTGACTCCACTATACCAAGTTAGGCTCACTCTGTTGTTTTGCCTGGTTTCTGGTAATGGCTTCTACCTGAATTGCACCCATTAAGTGATCAATATTTAGGAGTTCTCCAGTTATGGCTCCCTGTTTGTCTAATTAATCCGCTAGATCATTGCCTTCCTTATCTGGGCCCTAGAACTCTGGAATGACCCTTGGTCTTTTTCCAGTGTATGGTAGATCATTGGATATCACCAGATGATCAATCTCGCAGAAAAACTTGCCATGCTTGACTGGTCTGTTTTTTTTATATTATTATTATTTATGAACAGCAAGTGTATACTATTTACCACAGATTCTTTTCCTTTTACGCCATGCCAAGGCTGGGTACTATTATTTCATACTTGGAAAAGAAAAAAAAAAGAAAAAAGAAAAAAAAAAAGGAATAGAGAGTAGAAAGACTGTTATACATAATCAAGTTATTAAACATGTGTATTTATATTTCTACACATTGCTGGAATCTTTAACTTTTTTCCTTACATTACAAGACAAATCAGTACCTATACAGAAACAAAAAAACAAAAGACAAACAAACAACAAACAAAAACAAAACAAAACACAAAACACAACAAAACAAAAAAAAACCCCAACAATTTCCCCTCATGCCTTTCACCCTTCTATCTCCAGCCATATTTCCAGCTATCTCCCTAAAGGGGGTGCCAGAATTGATTCTGTGCAGATTCTGGGAGGTGAATGTATAAGCTTTTCCCACTTCATCCTGTATACATTGCTTGTATAACTCATTCTATTCCTGAATATCATATTGTTCTATAATTGCTGTTTTATTAAATAGTTTTTCCATTCTATAAAATTAAGTTTTTTACTATTCTTCCAATTTCTAAAGATTATACATCTGGCTGCCCATGACCGAGATATTTTATAAATTTCCAGTCTGGTCCCATTTCCTTGAATCCTGATAAGAGCACTATACTGTCTTAACTTGAAATAATTAGTTTCCTTATAGTCTTATCTAGCCAATATTCAATTTTACACCAAAATTGTTTGACTATAGGACACTCCCAAATCATATGTATTAGATTAACTGCTGTTTTACTACATTTCGACATTTATTAAACTGTGTATTGCCCCACTTGTAAACCCTTCTCTGGGGTATAATAAATATTATGTAGTAGTTTTTAATGAGCCTCTCTCCAAGTTTCAGAAATTGTTATTTTAAGCACTAGCGAGATCTGATTCCTTTATCTGGTCACTAGACACATTTATTTCTATAATAAAGGGTTCTCCATTTGTATGATAGATTATCTAAATTCAATTTGGCCTTCATGACCGGAGATAAGTTTGTACCATGGTGAAATAGAACATATATACCCTGTGTAGTCATTTTTTAACCAAGGTTCTATTTTCTCCCATCCCAAATTCCAGCCATTAACCCCTAATAAGTTGCTGCCGAATAATGCCTAATCTGGAGATAAGCATAGAAGTCTGAGTTCTCTAATAAGAAGTCCTTTTTCAGAGAGTCAAATGTTTTTACAATTCTTCCGTCTATATCTAATATCGGACTTAAAAATTTCAACCCTTTAACTTCCCAATTCTTGAAAAGAATAGAATTATAACCCATTGGGAAGGACGGGTTGTCCTGTATCGATAAATATTTAGATAGGTCCATATTCTATTCCCAATTTCTTGCATAACTTTTGCCAAGCTATTATGGATTAATAATTGTTTTAAGGTTTTTAATGTTCTTTGGAAGTTTTTGCCACTGAATATGTATAAGGTTTAATAAATTGTGTGGTGCACAGGTATTCTTTTCTAACTCTGGAATAGTGAAGTATGAAGTACCTGTTAACCACTCTGTTACAATTCTACCTAGCATAACCCGGTTATAGTTTTCTAAGTTGGGGAGAGCAAGACCCCCCATCTCTTTTTGCAGGTATAATTTAGTCAAGGTGCTATTCTAGGATTCTTATTTTCCAGAGAAATTGTCTTAGAGCCACGGAGATCTCTCTTATGTCTTTCTTGGACATTGGGATACGGTATATTTTGAATTAGGTACAACATTTTTGGAAACAGTATCATCTTGAATATATTAACATCTACCGGTGATTGATAGAGGTAAAATAATCCATGTTTTTAGATTCTCTTTAATCTTCCTAAGTAAAGGTTCATAATTTGAGGAATACCAAGTATCCCTCTTGAGTTGAGACTACTAATCCTAGGTATCTTATACCCTCTGTGGCTCGCTTAAAATAGTTTCCTAGATTAATAGGTTTCATTCTCCTTAATTATCATCATTTCGGATTTTACTTACATTGATCTTATACCCTGTAAAGGCACCAAAGTCCTGCTAAAGTTTCTAAAATTATCGGGGAATATTTTCTTTTAAATTACGTATATATAATAGCAGATCATCAAGCATATAGGGAAACCTTACCACTCGTAGTTCCATACCATTTATACCCTGGATTCTTCTCTAAATGTTATAGCTAAAGACTCAATCACTACATAAATAGTAATGGTGAGAGAGGGCATCCCCTGTCTAATACCTCTGCCTAAGAGAAAGTTTTTGTGATATTTGTCCATTTACTATTATTGCAGTTCGGGGTTTACTATATATATCTTTTTAATTAATTGTATTATTGTTTCTGGGAAACCAAACTTTGACAGTGAGTGAATAAGTGATCCCATTCCACGGAATCAAAGGCTTTCTGTGCATCGAGGGAGAGTATGGCTGAACTGGAAACTTTTCTCTTTCCTATTTCTATTTTTATTTCTCTGATTGTGTTTCATGTTTTTAGTATGCTCTAACACCAGACCACCATAAACTTGCGAAGGTTAGAAGCTGAAATTTATTCCTATCATAAATCCTGTCTGATCAGCATGGATTAGCGATTTTAAAACTACCTGGAATCTATTTGCAATAATACATGTTAAAATGTTGTAATCTGAATTTAGCAAAGATATGGGTCTGTATGATTCAAGCTGCATTGGGTCTTTATGTGGTTTTAATATTAGAGTAGTCCATGATTCCGTGAAATGGATGACATCTCCTTCCCTCTTGTTAAATATTGATTGAATAGTAAAGTTAGAGTAGGAAACTATGCAATCTAACAATATTTTGTAATATTCATTTGGTAAAAGGTCAGGCCCTGCAGCTTTGTTATTTTTTAGATTTTTAATAACATTTGGTAACCTCTCTTCTAAAAAATTGGTCTAATAAGTTTTGTTATTTCCTCATCTTTAAGTTTTGAGTCTTAGTTTTAGCCCAGAATTCGCTTTTTTTTTTTTCAATGTCCAACTTCCCCCCGAGCTATATACCTTCTGTATAATAATCCTTAAATTAATTTAATACTATCCTCCGTTAATTTTCAATCTTTCCATTCAAGTTTATTGCACTAATATAGTTACTGTCCTTTCGCTCTTGTAGCTAATTTAGCCAAAAATTTCCCCGTTTTGTTTCCATGCCTATAAAACTTTGCACCCAACTCTAAGCTCTTGTGAGTGGTGTTTTTTAAGAGCCAATATCTCTAACCTCCTTCACCTGTATATAATTTGCCAATTTAATTGTTTGTGCATCCAGGTATTGTTATATGCGGAGGATAACCTCTTAATCACCTCATTCTCTTCAATTTTTAGTTTTTTCCTTTTTTTACTCAGAAAAGCAATAACTTCACCTCGAAGTACCGCTTTTGATGCTTCCCAAAATATATCTGGTTTTTCCCAAATATTCCGAGTTATTTGTATAAAAGTCCTGCCATTTTTGCATCAGCAATATCTTAAATCTAGATCCCTTGATCAAATAATTAGGGAACCAGAATCTTCTCATGGGGGGGGTGACCACTACTCATTTGGATTTTAAGAATTATAGGGGCATGATCTGAAAGCAGTATTTCTTTAATCTCTACCTCTGCTTCTAGGCCCAAATAATTTGTCTGAGACATCAGGAACATGTCTATTATGAGAGTGTATTGTGTGCCTTAGAGGCACAGGTGTATTCTCTTCCAATCGGATTAAGCTCTCTCCAAATATATTTTATCTTTAAATTAGAAGTTAAATCTATCTAACAACTTAGCCTCAAGCTTGTCTCTATTAGTTTTCTTGACCTTGGTACTTTTCCTTAACCTGTCTAATGGGATCTGAAAACACCATGTTAAGGCCCCCCACCCAATTATGAGAACCCCGTCTGCCTTTTCCAGTAACTGAGTTAGTTAAGTTTGACCATAAAGTTGGCAGTATGGACGTTAGGGCCATAGACATAACATATGCAAAAAGTTTTTTCTCTACTTCCAATTTTAAATCAGATACCTTGCATCTGGGTCTAAGTACAGAGACACAATTGTATATTGAAGTTTTTTGTTCAAGAGAATTGCAACTCCTTTTTTCCTTTTACAACAAGGGAGTACCAACTACTTCTCCCACCCAATCAAATTTTAATCTTCAAAAGTTCTTGTTCTTTAGGTGTGTCTCCTGGATGAGAAGCTATGTCAGCCTTCATGTTTTTAAGTTGTCTCAGGATTGCTTCTTCTTTTTATCGGCGATGTAATACCACCCAACATTCCACGAGACCCACCTAACTCTGATTCATCATCTAAGTACCTAAAATTTTTGTTGCCCCATCGTGAATGGCATAGGGGAAAAAAAAAGAAGAAAAGAAAACAAAACAACAAACAAAACAAACAAAAAAAAAATAACAAAAAAAAAATAACCACAATAACCCACATAAAACACACACCCTACCCAATCCCCATAGAGCTCTACATTTCTTGTGTCTTATCCATCAGTATGTACAATCCTTCTCCTGTCATACTTCTGTTATATTACCTCCTCCCTTCATAAAGGCTTCCACATCTCTAACATTTTCAAAAAACCTGTTCCCTTCTGTTCCTTGTATGCGTATTTTAGCAGGGTAGATTAATGTTGGCATTATAGCCTTTATTAATTAGTTGCGTACATATGGGGGCCATTACTTTCCTCTTACTAGATACATCTGCCGAAAAAATCCTGGAAAAGGAGGATCTTTTTCCCTTACTATTTTCTATATCACTTTTTTTCCTGTAATATTGTAATACTTTAACTTTATCTTGAAAATTGAGGTATCTGGCCACTATTGGCCTAGGCCTATCAATGTTAACATCATCCCTTATGTGCCCTAACCTGTGTGCCCTCTCTACTATTAAGGGTAGCTGTGTAGGGGGTATTTCCAGCTTTCTAGGTAGAATGTCAGACATAAACAGATTTAAGTCCTTAAACTGTGTGTTTTCTGATAAACCAATCATCTTTATATTATTTCTGCGTGCGCGGTTTTCTAGCTCGTCTACTTTCTGCAGTAATTTATCTACATCCTTTCTTGTCTCTGAGCTGCTCAGACCTTGACCTTCTACTCTATCCTCCAGGTCTGATATACGCTGCTCTGCCTCCCCTAATCTTTTGGAGAAGTGTCTTACTTCATTGGCCAGTCCTGATATCTCAGATTTAATCAATTCAAACTGTGGTAGGAAAATATCCGACATCATTTTAGTTAATGTCTGTATATCTAATGGGTTGCTACTCTCATTAAGGTTTTCAGGAACCGTATCAGTGCCCCCTTTGTTTCTTTTATCCCTACTCCTTGCTGCCATAACTGGGGATTTACTTTTATGTTGTGAAATAAATTTATCCATGTATGGTTTCCTATGGAGAATGTCACCTTTTATCCTGTTGTTTCACCTCTAGGATATTTTAGACAAATGCCAACCTGCGCAGGCCAACCTTATACAGCCTTAATGTCCAGTGGCTCAAGAGTACAAATGTAAGACGATATAAGCCTAAGTTTTAATCTAATGTGTCAGTGTATTTTTAACAAATGAAAAAGACACATATTCTTGCTAGGTCAAGCAAGACCTGCACTTAATTCCGAGATCAGACAGAATCAGGTATGTAAAATCCAATGTGTCATTGTGCTTGATATGGTGTGCAATAATTATTATTCATCAGAGATAATAGCTTATAGATCCCTCCAAATATTTTAACTGTGGTTTTAACTATTAGTGATCCCAGTTCAGAAAAAGTTATATTATAAGACCTCCTTTTAACCTAGATGGTTTCTTCAAAAGATTTTCCACTATTGAATATGTAACCTATATGTCAGTCCTACTTACTTTGTCTAAATAAGATTCAACTATACCATCTACACCATTATCTACTTCATTATCCTAGGCAAAAGTGCATCCACCCAGGCACCTGGGGTCAAATAACCTCTAATGCGTATGTGCTGGTTTTTTGTACAGGATATTGTATTCACAAGTATTCTAATCTGCGCGGCACATTTCATAGGAGAGATTTTTTTCTTCTCTTTTTTTTTTTTTTTTTTTTTTTATTTATTTTCTTTTTCCATCCCTTTCCCTTCCCTTTTCCCTTCTCTTTCTCTTTTTCCTTCCCCTTTTTTTTTTTTTTTTTTTTAAAGGGCTTTTAGTGGCAGGCGCTGCCTTTAAACCTTGCTATTATGTACATCTATGTGTCTTGGCCAATTGTGCCATTGTTTTTAACACAACATTGTTTTTTAACATGCTATTTTAATAAGCAGCCTCACACAGGCAACATCTGTTATTTCCTCCAGAGTACCTAGCTGAAGATCTGAATACTCTTATTCACTCAGGTTAAATTTAAATCAGTACTAAGCATGCAGTACTAAGCATGCACCCACAAGGTATTCACATCAATATGCAATGGTTAGAAACGTATATAAATACAGAAAAACTTGATGAAAATGTCCCTGATGGCCTTGAGAGGCCCACAAACAGTCAGTAGCAAATGTATCTTCCTTAAACAAAAGTGATTAGTATTGTCTTTAGCATGCTGTTTAAAGAACAGCCCTGTTTAAACAGCGTCTGTTATTTCATCAGAGATACCTTAGTCAGGGTCTTAGTCCCCTCTCTCGTCCAGGTTAAGTTTAGGGCAATGCTGGGCACACTCAAAAGAAAGAGGTATTTACAATAATTAAGTACATATATGGCTGCAAAAGGGTCTTGAAGAACTATCTTAATACACTGTCCTCATTGGTCTTTAAGAAATTCACAAGCAGTCAATAGCAATCATGTTTTCCATGGTGGTAAAATAGTCCCCCAGCAAGTTGAAAAGACCTCAGGCTAGGGAAAAAAAAACAGAACAAGTGAAAAAGTTAACTGGGTGTTTTTACTCCCTTACCACCAAGTGTCATGCATTTCAGCTTATCCTTCCAGATGAGGTATCGGGCAACTTCTCTCTCGCTGCAAGATTTTAAGATGTATTCATTTTTACAGCGTCTTGGAGAGTAGTTGTCTTCCCCCCCGACGCCTCCTATTCCACTATTTGACTGGTTTGTTATTGCTTTTCTGCATGCTATTTATTTTCCAAGTTGGCAGGTATTCAACAAAACTGTCACACACATAATTTGAGTCAGTTATGATCACAAATTCATGAATACCATGTTCAATAGCCATTTCAATGGTTTTTAGAACAGCAGTGAGTTCTGAAACTTGACTGGATCTTGGTCCAGTGTTAAAACCCATAGATATATTTGGGAATCCATTTGCCCAAGTTATACCAATGCCAGCTACTAATCTGCGCTCATTTTCAATAGTGGCATGGTAAGAACAACCATCAACATATACCCAAGGTAATGTTTGACAATGGTCCTCATTGTAGATTTTATATGGGGAAAGCAATTGTTCCTCCAGGAAATCATTTTCTGACAATTCTTCCCCAGGATCTCTAGCAGTACAGTCGTTGAGCTCAGCAAGCCCCTGTGCGACTGGATTCTTTTATTCTGCTTGTAGCAAATGTCTAAGGGCCAGCCTTGTAAGGAAAGAGTCCACACTGTTATGCGGCTATTTGACAAATTCCCATCTCTTATTCTCTCACTTTGTAAATATAGCGAAGGCTGGTGGGCCGTTTCTACAATAATTTTCTTGCCCTGTATATAGCTGCGGAAATTTTGTAGAGCCCATACAGTAGATAAGAGGGCTTTTTCGCAATCGCTAAATTTTATTTCTAATGGGGATAGAGTTTTGCTTGCATAAGCAATGGCTTTTCTTAAATTATCATGCTTTTGGTATAACACAGCACTCAGGATTACATCTGGGTAACCTGTCTCTAAGAAGAAAGGTTTACCTCTTCAGGGTATGCTAGGCAAGGTGCTTGTGTGAGTTTTCTCTTCAGCTCTTTGATGGCTGTCTCTTGAGACTCACTCCAGTGCCATTTCACATCCTTCTTTAGAAGAAGTAGTAGTGGTTTAGCTATCTCTGCATAATTATCAATGAATTTGCGAGAATGATTCGTCATACCCAGGAAGGATCTTAATTCCTTTAAGTTAGTGGGGTTTTTAGAATTCACTATAGCTTCCACCTTTTTTCTTCTGAGGATTTAGCCCTTTAGAAGTAACTTCATGTCCCAAGAAGTTTACACGAGTGCGGCACCATTGAGCTTTTTGTAGGGATAATTTGACACCTACCCTTTTAAGTTGGTTGAGGACATGTTTAAGCTCTGCAATGTGTTTTTCAAAGTCTGTGCTTTTGATTAAAACATCATCAACATAAGATAAGGTCTCCCTTTCCAGAGCATCAGGTATAGCCTTATGCATGAATACAGCAAATTCATGTCCAGAATTTATGTATCCAAAAGGAAGTCTCTGAAATGCATACTGGACCTTTTGGAATGAGAATGCCAGCTTATACTGGTCCTCCTCGTGTACCTTTATGGTCCAATATCCCTGTGCACAATCAATAGCAGTGAAAATTTTGGATCCCTGCATCTGCGCTAGGCATTGGTCAATGTATGGTACAGGCCAGCCAGACATGTACACTCGTTTGTTTAGTTGTCTTAAGTCAGCACACAAACGCCATTGTCCATTGGGCTTAAGAACACCTAGAATAGGATTGTTGTAAGAGCTGTGCACCTGTCTGATAATACCTCTTTCTTTCAGGTTCCTTATGATTTCTGCAAGAGAATCATGAGGCTAAAGGGAGTCTGTATTGTTTAACAAAGACAGGTGGTGCATTGGGATCTGTTTGTATCCTTGCAATGTGCAAGTCTGTAGTACCACAGTTGTAAGAATCCCTAGCAAAAATATCCTTGTACTCCAGCAGGAGTTCATCGCTGGAACAGCCATTAGCTAAGGATATTTGCTCTTCAAATCTTGGAAAGATTTCAGGCTGTCCTATTTCATAGGCTTCTTCCAACCTAGAGGTGAGATCCCCTTGATTATAATTTACATTGCCCCCATGACTCTGGGTATTGGGGTAATCTTGCTGTTTGATCGGCTGATCAAATACTAGAGAGGCTTCTTCAATTTTACAGATGCCTTCCTCTGAGCTGAAGGGATAAATAGACTGAATATTAAATAGACCCTCTGGCATAGATGTAAAGGATTGTTCTATTAATTGTTCTTCAGTTAAGTATCCTTCAGGTATTAGCCCAATTACATTATTCTGGAAACCAAAAGTGTAATAACTTGATTCCAGCGCATATCCTATGGTAGTCCTCTTGGATAAGTTTATATCCTGTGGGGTCATGTTATGCACAATAACATGTATTGGAGTAGTTCCAATATTTACCAAAGGAGTGTAGGTCACTGTGACACCCAGATTTTGTATTCTATGGGAGAGGCAAATTAGTGTTTCAGAAGTTTTTAATTTCTGACCTTTCTTTACCTGTAAGGGTAAAATAAATTTATCAGTCCCGGCAGGAATTACAACATTGCTAGACACCTGCATATTCACAGCATATGGCAATTGCTGGTTTGATTTCAGGACTGCATTTTCATCCTGAAATACTTCAGGGTCCCCCTTTAACCTGCTCCTGAAGCAAGAGTTAATCAAATCTATTTGTATGGCATATCTATGTAAGAGATCATTGCCAATGTATATTTGATTGTGGGGAGTATTTAAAACTAAAAGCAGGTGCTGACTTATTACCTATATATACAGATAATAAGCACTTAGCTGTAATGTTGTAGCTTTCAAACTTGTTATCCAGGTTGTGGACCCGGTGTTCTTGGGGAGAAAGATATTTAATCACTTTAGGTTCAGCTATCTGTGCTATCAAGCCTTCGCTTATATAGCTAGCATCCTGTTTTAAGTTCAATTTGGCATATTTTGTTCTGCCAAGGTCATGCACTTGTATAAGGATAAATAGATCCTCTTTAACTCTCTCAATCCCTGCGAGGTATTGAGCATGCCCCCCCCCTTTAGGGATTTTATGATCCCCCTTGTGGAGAGATATGGTTAATATATCGCCATCTAAGGAAATATCCGCTATCTTTCCAGGAGAAATTTTAAAAGTATTACCATCAGAGCCACTTAAATGAGTCTGATCATCTATCTGTAAAATAGTGATTTCAGGTACAGAGTTATTCCGGAAATGAATCTCCACAGCATCTGGTTTCTCTTCCACCACATGACAGTTAGGTCTGGGGTGAGATATACCAGATTTCTCATAATTGATAGGCCTTTTAACCTGTGACCAAATTACATTATTTATGCAATCAATTATTGTGCTTAGTCGCTTCAGGAGATCACTCCCAATAATTAAACGATCAGTTGGCAGATTCACTATAATGACAGGGTGTTTGATGACCCTGTTCCCTAATTTAAATTTTAGCCAGGCCATACCGTAGACTTTTAGAGAGTCACCCCCAACTCCTATTAGAGAACCGTCAAAATCTTTTATTTTCGGTTTGTGGGGTGTTAGCTCATTTAGCTGTGTGTAGTACATGTGGGATAGAATAGTTGCCTGAGACCCAGTATCAATTAATCCCATGATAGGGTTGGAGACTGAATCTTGTAGCTCAGCTAATACATAATACCTCCCTGCAGTTTCTATCATTTCACACATAAAATTTGCATTTTTGTACATCTGTGGGCTTCGCCATGTGTTACCTGAATCCGCCGTGTTTTCCCGTGCAGAAAGAACTTCGCACCTACCGGTTCCCTCCATGATAGGGTCGGCTGGATTCTTGTGTACCGCATCTGTGGAGATAAGGTTAAGAGAGTGCTGCAAATGAAGAATTTGGTTAGTTTTTCCCGGGTGAGGTTGCTTGTCATCACAGCTAAATCGTCCGTTTCCGGTCTGTGGGGAGAGAACATGATTAGTATCATTTTTGATATTTATTATTACATTTTGTATATCTCTCCCCTCCCTTTCAGATGATACCGCAGTGTTTATGACTGTGCCTGTGGTCCACTGCTGACCACTGGCTGTACCCCTAAAAAAAGTATTGTTCGGTTGCTGAGCCGTAAGTTTTTGACTCATATTAGCGACTTGCTCGCTCAACCGAATTAGCTGGGTACTAAGCTGATCTACTTCATTGTACAAGTTACCCCTACTCCTCGGCCTATCCCTTGACGCCCCATAATAATGATTCTTGGACCATTGGTTCCCCTCAGAATCAGAGCCGCTATTTCTATCTTGGTGTGGTTGCCCCTGGGGTGCAATTTGTTCAGAATTATTATTTTGGGGAGTATTATTTACTTGGGGTGTCTGGTTACCCTGAGAATACCTTCGCCATCTATTGTATCTACCCTTGCGTGGGTACCCATTATTCTGTGGGTATTCTCTTTGGGCGTAATTATTCGCCTGAGTATGTCCCCCGCTTTGGCTATAGTCTCTCTGCGCCTCATCCCATGTTGGGGGAGGGGTAGAGTTAAACCTCTGTGGAGGTAGTCTGTTTTCTCTGGCCACTTCCGCGTAGGTTTTCTCTTTAGACTCTAAACTTAGGGGGCTAGGTGACACCCTAGTTTTGGCCACTATTTTAGGACTGGGCTTTTTCTCCCTTTTATCCCCCTGTTCACTGGACTGCTGAATAGAGTATAACTTTGTACTCTCTTTGATCAGCCATTCCAATGAACAGTTCTCACCAAAATCTCTAGCTAAGTTAATTTTGATGGGTGTGGGTAGTGCTTCAAAAAATAGATTCACAAACTCTGAGCCTTCAAATATGGGATCATCTTCAGCCATGCTGTACGCATTCTTCAATACAGAAAGGAACTCGATTGGACTTTGATTCGCACTACATTTTAAACCATATACTGCTATTTTTGCGGCAGTTTTAGTGCGATGTTGCCCGAATTCTTTTCTGCATTGTCATTTTATTTCATTCCAGGAATGAATATTCATATCCTTTAGTGAAGCAAAGAATTTGTGATATTTACTTTCAAATACCAAGGGTAGAAATTAAATTTTTAACTGTTCACTTGTAACACTCATTATAGATAAAGCGTTTTTCAAAGGCCTCTAAGTGGTCAATTATGGAAGTGGACCCCCCTTTGGAAAATGGGCGTACTGTATTCTTTAGAAATGTAATTATTGTGGGGGTGTCATACACTTTATTTGGTATATCACTGGATTTTACTGGGGACTTATTGTTTGAGGTAGGGTGTCTTTCATTTGTCCTATCTTTATTTTGCTGAAATCTTACCC